>NC_056730.1:324203377-324450743 GCF_019279795.1 Protopterus annectens | reverse complement strand
GCGATCTGATGTGATGGACTTCCACTGGGCTAGGTGCCTCGAAAAACGCCCTCTGACTGCCTCCAGAGAGGCGCAGTCGGGCAACCCTTTAGGGCTGCTGCTCGGGTTGGTCAGAAAAGGGTTCCCTTGACCCGAAGTTCTTCGGTCCCAGTCTGCCTCTGGGCCGGCGTCCACCTTGTCCCCCTCTGCCTCTAGGGGAGGAGGAGTCCGGAGTGTTCCGGGACTGCTGAGACTTCCGGAACCACAACTTCTACCCTCGCTGGTTCCTGGAGAAGGACCTTTGAGGGTTGGAGAAGCGGATCCCGACGGCCGACAGCGTTTTCCCATCCTTCTCCCTCTAGACAAGCGTATCTCGGACGGTCTTCCCAAACAGAGTCGAACTGTCAAAAGGGGCATTAGTGAAGGATGCCTTGAAGGGTTCCAAAAAATCGCAAGGCCGGAGCCAGGCATGACACCTCATGGCAGTACTGGACCCGGCTGCCCTAGCAGTGGCATGAGAGAGTAGACACATGGGCATATTCGAAACAGACTTGAGAGTGGCCATACGAGCCGAGAATGTCTGTTTATCCTTGGGCAAAATGGACTCGGGGGAGACTCAGTGTACTCTTTCACAAGGTCATGCTGAAGTCTAATTTCGTGGGCCATGTAATTCAGCTCTCTTATAGCAAAGGTAGCTGAAGAAAATGTCCACTTTCCAAGATGATCCATCGCCCTAGACTCCTTGTCCGGCGGATGGACCGAGGAACTCTCCTGGGCCAGTTCCTTTTTGGTGGCCGCCGCCACCACCATGGCATCAACTGGGGAACCCTTACTCCAAGTGGGCTTGTCAGCAGGAGGGCTCAATACTTTGTCTGGCCGTTTGGGTATTGGCTCTACAGTGTTCAGTTCCTTCCAAGCTCTGGTGGTAATGAGGTCCACCAGAGGTTCAGCCCAGGGGGACACCAAAGAGGTAGATGGGCCTGCGTCGAATGCCTCCAGAAATACTGACTCGTTCGAGGAAGGTTTTTGGGTGGAGGAGCCCCCCCTCTGGTGAAGAATTTCCATTATGTCTCAGAAGGAGATGTCTTCGGGGGGCAAGCTGGGGGAGCCATCCCCTTCCTCCAAGTCGGTATCCTCAGTGAGGGACTCGGGGGAGTCCATGTGCCACCTCTTGCACTGGCATTTGCGAGCGGCCTCCTCGGGGGGCTCTCTGGGGAGGGCTCACAAACAGTCTCATATTCCTCAAGGGGAACCATCTGGTGTTTATCGGACACAGGCTGTCCCTGGGAGGACTGGATGATGGAAGACAAACTCAGTTGAGGGGGAGCAGGGGCGGACTCCAAGGAAAGAGTGAGGGGTCTCGATCCTCCAGAGAGAACCCTCTCCACAACGTTGAAAGCCGAAAGGGAACCGGCTTCCCTGAAACTGGTGGGGAGGGTAGCCGTGCCCCTCATACCCAGAGGGATAGTATGCCCCGACCACAACAGGGGCCAATGACACACTCATCACCTCAGATGCGACACCCAGATCTCAGCTCCAAGAGCTCGGATCCGACAGACTTGAGGGCATGGCCGGCGTCGAGATTGGAGGAACCATTGGCACCAACCCCCTGACTCCGGGGCTCATCGGATCCATGGACTCCAAACCCACTGGTGGATGGTAGAAGGACCTATCGGGGCAAATGTCGGAGCCGAACTCCCCGCTCCGGCTTGGGGGGGGGTCCTGCAACACTCCCATCTGCAATTGAGTTTGCAGGAACCTTCTCATCATCCGGTCCATGTCAGCTTCAGAGAGGCTCCTTGTGGATCTTGAGGACATCACCGACACCGGCCGGGAGGGCCGATGTGAGGACAACCTCAAAGCGGGCCGAGCCTCCTCCTCCAGCTCTGGGGAGAATCATGGAGAACGGAGCCGAGGGGAAGACAGCCTAGCAACTTTCTCTGAAGTAGAGATAACTTTAGCGGGGGTGGGGGTGATGGATCCAAGTCCGCTTGCCTCTTGCGACCCCTTCTCCCTGTCTCTAGCTCTCTCTTTTTCTTTGTGTTTCTCCTTCCTGGCCTCTCTCTCGCCCTGTTTGGAAGTGGGAGTGGGAGTCCCGGACAGGGGAGGAGGGCCGGAAGCCTGAACAGCCACAGCCGTGGTTGATGATGATGCTGTAGAAGAGGTGGTTGATTCTGCAGGCAAGAGACCCACCAGAATCAGCTTGGTCCTGCGATCCCGCAGGGCCCGGGGGTTGAACGCTGCACATATCTTGCAGCCCGATGTGAGATGAGGAACCCCTAGACAAACCATGCACAGTGTGTGACCATCAGCTGGCGACAGCTTATGGCCACACTCTGTGCACTTAGAAAACCTCGGCTTTTGTGTCTCTGACATCTCTCATTAACTAGGCTAACTAGCCAGACACACACACACACACACACACACACACACACACACACACACACACACACACACACACACACACACACACACACCAAGGGAAGTAAAGGGAGGCCTACACTGGGTGAACGTTCTAAATCTTTCCTTCTCTGCTACTTTTTTTTTTTAACGCAAAACCCGAGTTAAGGTGAGGAAAGGGATGGACTATTTTAACATTCACACAAACCACACAAATTGAACGTTTGCTGAACAAACTAACTATACCTGCCTGGAGCTCAAGAATCCCATGCTGGCGAAGCCACGGCAAATGAGATCGGAGGATTGGAAGGAGGTTGCAGTGTAGTATGGGTAAGGGGGCGGAGCTTGGATCTTTAGCTTGGTAAGCTGCCGGCTCGGATCTGGAACCCACCGGTTGATGATCAAATGAAGTTAACTACTTCAGATCAGCTCATCATTCATTTTCATGTTAGGCGCCAACGGTTTGGACCTCACTACATTCATGGCCTTTAAGACCAAGGCATCTTTTAGCAGACTCAAGCTATTAACTATTCATCAGTGTTTATTAGAATCTGAAGTATGATTTTTGGCAGAAAATAAGTTCATCTTGCCTCTTTTGTGTCATTACATTTAACTTACTTTGGCAAAACTGAAAGCATCTAAAGTTTACTATTGTTTTACAAGTTTTTATAGTAATTTATTGTTACTTATTCAGATGCAGTTGACCTTCCCGGATCACAACAAGAATTATTTAATTTTCTTGTTTGCTTAACTGGGGTAGAGCACTAATCCACATGGACCTTTTTCAGTTTAAGCCCAGGAATACTGCCTAATTAAATGACTTGATCAGTGGTACACATTAGGCAAATCGAGTCTCAGGAAATCAAACCCTGGGGTTTGTTAACATTTACTCCTCTGTAGTAATTCTGCCAGCATTTTTCAGCTGTACAGAATTCTACATTGCTACACTGTGACCAGGAATGTTCTTGTTTTCAACAACGCATGTATTTTCTGTCACTGTCCCCGAACATTCACTCCCTACAGCAACCACTCACACCTGATCACTTAGAAATAACTCATTCCTTAACTTGTTCTTTTTATTTATTTTCTTAGGTACCTGAAACATGTCACATTAGAGCACCAAAAGAGACTATAAACAAAAAATACAGTAGCAGGCTCCAAACATTCTTTAATAATCCAGGACATATAAAAAGTGGTAAAATGCCACCACAATCAAAAAGTTATATGAAAAAACTGTCGAGATTAATGCAATTATTTCTATGAAGTTTTTAAACTAGTAGTTTCTAAATATATACATATTGCAGACAGTACTCCAAATACAGTCAAATTTGTTTGTACAGTGAGGTGATAATGGGCAGTTTTTCAAATTAGTCTCTCTTTCTCTATCTCTGTATTCCTGTACAATACCATTATGGAAATATTTGCCACAACAGATTCAGAGGCACCCCTGCAGTACACCACACAGAGAACTGATTCCTCTCCAGTGCTCTGCCCTGGTAACTTTTTTTTCTCACTGGTGGAGGCACCTATTCAATACAAGTACCAAAGCAGTAAAAGGGTGAATGAACTCTTCATATGTCTTCTTCAATCCCCCAACCTCCAAACCCATAGAAAGTTCTCCTGAAACAAAAATTTAAGTTCAGTCTTAGAGAATAAGCAAACTTAGAGAAATGAAAATGGATATCTACATTATAAACATAGTCAATGATGCCCATGAAAATGGATACCTACATTATGAACCACTTTTAACCATAGCCAATGAAAGTCTTTCATGCCCATGGACTCTTAAGAGGACTTCATGAAGTACTCCTTACCACTAGATTACTGTCTTTCTTCCTGTTTTGCTTTTGATTGAAAATTCTAAAGATTCATTTTCATGGGAAACATGCCTTCTTGCCAGTATCCTCTGCACTTATGTTAAAAGTCACAGCTAACTGCCATCAAGTACATTTTCCCTAACTAATCCAGGAGGCCTTCTTTTAGAATTCAGAAAAACTTCCCAGTAATATTATCTTGTTGCAAAACATTTTCATTGCATTCTCTGCTTTCTAAATATAAACAAAGACAAAGACAAACAGAAGCAGCCTGACTTAGACAGAAGGAGAAAGCTGGTAAAAAGGGGACCCACTTCAGGAATTAATGCCGATGATAAGCAGAGAGCATATTCACATATCAGCATTGTTTTATTATTACCACAGTGAGATGGCCCTATCATCTTCACAGAGCACAGGGGTGGAGAAATGCATTCACCTCAGACAAAGAGGCCAGTTGCCAAACTGCTCCATTTATGAAAGTTGTGAATGGGAAGTATTTCCAAAATCCTCAGCTGCATAATAAGACTGGATGAGAGCTGCACAGAGGCACCATCAGAATATGCACTTCACCTGGAATGTGAAATACTGAGCCCACTGCCACACATGAGGGTACAACTGGATGTTTACTTATCTGAGAAGGTACGACACATAGTGGGCTTAGCAGTCTGACAAAAACAAGAGGGGACCCTAGATGAAGCTTCCTCTCATGAGCCCAGACAGCCAGGAAGACTGCACAGAGCTCCAACTGGTTGATATGGAATTCCTTCCTCAAGGATGAATACCTCCCTTGAAACAAGGAAGAGCTCCACATTTTTCACCTGGAATGGTTTCAGATGAAGAGAACCATCTTCAGGGTCCAAAGATAGGTGTCAGACACACAAAATGTACAGTTGTGTAGGAACTTATCATAACTATAGATGTTCAGTATGTTCACTACTGCAGCAGCACCACCACCACTTAGGACTACATCCATTGAAGGCCTGTTAAACTTCCAGAGCTAAGCACCTTTCCTTTTCAGGCTGTGTGGACCTGTCCCCCTGGATATCAGTGGTATAAAGGGGACCTCTACCCACACCATCTTTATTTCTCTCTCCTCTCTTGCTCTACCCTCCAAAGAAGTCATAAGGAGCCAGAGGACTCACTGGCCTGGATAAAAGATCCCCAGGAGTAAGCTTAACCAAGAAGGACCTGAAAAGCTGCCTCTCCAGGTCACAGGTGGGCACTTGATCAAAGTACTGTACAGAGAAGGTAGAAGGAAATTTTAATAGGGTACCCACACCAAACCACAGAATCCAACAGGAAAACAGACAAAAGGTAGGAGGGAAATCGTAGTAAACAGTGAATGTACTAAAAATCCACAGTTATGGTAAGTTGCTACACAACTGTACTATGTTCATTGTATGTTCATTGTTGCATTAAAACAATTGGGAAAATCCTCAAAAATTATACACTAGTGAGTGGCCAGGAAGATGTCCAGTAGGATGGCTATAGCAAGCCCCACCCTTGCGCTACAGAAGCTATCCAGATTATAGTGCATGGAGAAGGTATCCAAGTCCATGGCAGTTTAAGTACTGGAACTCTTAGAAATACAGCAGGGGTTATTGTTGTCTTTGTGCCCTTCTGGAGAGGAATATAACCTGCTCTGCTACAGTCTTGCCAGGGAAGGTGTAACAGAAGTACAAATAGTGTATTAGACATTTTGCTCTAAGTTGTTAGTAAACAGACTTCTCTTCCTTCCTGTTTACAAATGAAATAAACAGCTATGCTGCAGTGGCCATTACAACATGGGGCTTATCTTGCCTGTATGCCTGGCCTGTCTTCAAAGCTTCAGGCTCCTTCCTCACACAATGTAAATGCACCCTCAGCATGACAGTATGTTCTGTTTTAAGAGGAAAGTATAAGCACATCAAAACTCAAGAGCTTTCTTGTCCATATAGGAAGGCTGAAGCCTGAAGCTCTATGGACAGTTATGCCACAAGAGTAAAAGAAAGACAGATATCCCAACCTTGGCCAGGGAAGGTGCTGAAGAGAAGGTGCTAGTATTCTAATATTAAACTATCGGAATATCTACTTTTATGGTAAGGAAATGTCCTTCATCAGATCACTGATGCATAGCTATTACAATATGGGACTGTCAAATCTCAAAAGGAAAGGGTGGATAGGCAAGGACAAGAGCAGGAGTCCTTGAAAGAAAAGCTGCAACAAAAATGTACTCCTGGCTCTAGCAACAGAATCAAGCTTGTAATGCTTAATGAAAGTTTGAACAGAGGACCAAGTAGCTACTTTTATAATGGATCTAGAATCCACCCATTTCCAAAAAAAATTTCAAATGTGGACACAGCTCTAGTGGAATGAGTCTTGACAGAGATACTTGTCACGGTTATAGTAACAAAACTGAACAGTATGAGACGGACATCTAAATATTGTTTAAGTACTGGCTGACCATTTTTTCTTACTATCAAAGTATACAAAGTTGACTAGATTTTTCTGAAGTCTTTAGTCCTGTCTGGATATCTTATTTGTCTGAGGAAGTCCAGGGTATGGAAAATTCATTCTTCTTTGGATGAATAGCTTAGTTAACATTAAATTCTAAAACAACCTTGGATATAAAGGATGAGTTGGTTCTAAGACTCTCCCTGTCCTAATGAAAGATCAAAAAAGGTTGAATACATTTAAGTCCGTATAATTCAGATACTTGTCCAAAAGAAGTCAGAGAAATGAACAGGTCAGTCATTCTAGTAAGAAATGTCAGAGGAATTGACTGCATGTTCAAAAAGAAACAGAGCTGACTTCTCCAGAACAAAGTTCAGATCCCAGGAATGTGTCACTCTTTTTTCTTGGTGGGCTAATATGTAAGCCACCCTTTCATAAATTGTTTAACCTGGTATAAAGAAGAAGAAGGGATCTAGTGGCAACCAAGCTGAAATGGCTGAGAGGTGCACTTTTGTAAAAGTGTTCTCTAGGCCTGAGTTGTGTAATTCACATAGGTACAGTAGAGCCAGTGGTGTTCCCTGCTTCAGATGGGTCATGTTCTCTTGCGACATTAATTAGAATCTCTCTTCCATTTGGCTAAATACAATTTTCTAGGAGAAGGTTTTCTTGCCTCCTACAACACCTATTGCACACGCGCAGACAAAAATTGTGTGTGAATGGAATCAAAGTCTATCATTCTCAGTTAAGACTGAGATTCTGAATGCTGGGATGAACCAAAGATCTCTTATCCTGTGTGAGCAAGTGTACGCTGTAAGGCCGAGTTTGATAATGGCCACTGGCCAAGCTGTATAAGAATGAAGAACTAATGCAGACATACCTAGGCTTGTAAGTGCTCTAGGGCTGCTAGCCTAGCAAACTCCTATGAAACTATAAAAGGGAGTCACCAGAAGCATTTTTGGCAAGGACCTGTTTTTTTCTTTTCTTTTTTGGTTCCCCTTCTACTTTGCTCTTTTCAGCTTATCCAAGAGCTCCCTGTCCATCACCTGGTCTTCCCATCTCTTCTACAGCCCATGAAGCATCTCTGCTTTAAGTCTGGGGCCAGTGCAGAACCTAAGTGTGTCTTGAGGAAAGACAGATTTGTGCATATGACTACTTCCAACAAGGTATTATTTTCATTTTGGACCTGCCTTTTGATCCCCCTCCTGCTATCGCCTGTTTTACGTTTGAGGGCTACTGCACTCTATGGAACACATCTCCCTGCAGGGAATGTCTAGACAAACAACAATCCCCCCCATAGTTAGGGCTTTATCCCCTCTATGCCATGGTAGAGGAACATTCCCATCCAGGAGAATGAGTATTTGTCTGTTGTATAGGCCTCTATGCAAAGTATCTTGCTACAGAACAGTTCTAGTTGCCTATTAAGACAGGATACAAAGAGGTCTTACTTAGGGAGTGCCCAATGATGGACAATCTGCAGGAAGACCTCTGGTTCTACCATCAACTTGTGAGGGTCTATCCTGGATCTACTCAGTCTCTGGTACTGCATTCTTCTCTGATGGAATGTAAGCTGCCTGGGGAAAGGATACAGGATAGAGATGGTGAGTCCAAAGGGATTTGTGAAACCACTGAATCTTCCTCATCTGCAGTCTGGCAAAGGGAAACATGAGGCTGGACATGCCATAACAATTGCAGTTGTGTAAGTAAACATTCCACAAAAGTAGATATTTAAATAGATCAGTACTGCAGTATTCTAACCTATATGGAATGCATTCTGCCAAGGATCAGACGTCCAGCCAGCATCCAAAGCTTTACTGCACCTTCCACAGGCCAATATGTCCAATGAGGCATGAGTGTGTGCAGAAACAAAAGCAAACATACTGACATTAAAATTCAGAGTTCCCCCACCCAAACAAAATGGAAGCTATAGCACTGAAGATAAAAGTATGTGCTAGAAGAATGGGGGAATATGGAATTCCCCACCCTGGTAGAAAAAGAAGGGGAGAAATGGGAGGGAAACAGTTTGTTTTGCTACAGCGATTTATTAAGTTTATTACACAAGTGTACTATGTTCATCATTACATCACTGCTGGAGTAGCCTAAAAGTACAGTTGTGTACACTTACCATAAATGTAGACGTTCACGTCTATTCACTGTTGCAGTCATTACATTTGGGTAATCAGCTGGCAGGTTGCCCTCAGTCGGCCTGAATAACAAAGTCTTGGGTCCTGCGTCGGTTGCTATCTCCTCTTCCATGACATCAGGGGTATAAAACATGCAGCCAATGCCATTTTATTCAGTTTTTCTTGCCCCAGATGTCAGGTGCCCCCCAAAAGGGGAGCAAAAAAAAAAAAAAAAAATATATATATATATATATATATATATATATATATATATATATATCAATAAACAGCAATATATATATAAATGCACTTTTAGCAACATAAACTTTACCTTCATTTAAAAGCAAATACACCACAAAGGCTTTAGAGTATAGTGAAGGAAAGAGAAGTTATAGAAAAGAGGGACGGTGGGTGGGTAACCCGGTCTGTAACAGTGAATACACTCAAACATCTACATTTATGGTAAGTGTACACAACTGTACTATGTTCTTCGTGTTTCACTGTTGCAGTCATTACATTTGGGTAGAATCCCAAAGCTATGGATAGGAGGATGAAACTAAATAGCATTAAGGGCGGCTATAAGACCCTGCAGAATTGCAGTGGCAAAGCCTGCCCTGGATTTGGAGAAGAGAGGCAAATGATAATGCTTTGTGAAGGTATACTTAGAGCTCCAAGTAGCAGCTTCTAGAATGTCTTTGGTTGGAACTCCTCTGAGAAAGGCTGCTGAGGTATAGGCAGCCCTGGTGGAATGTGACCTGATTCCCTTGGGCACAGGTTTACCATGGTGCAAGTAGCAGAAACGAATGCAGTGGATTATCCACTTAGAAACAGTCTGATTTGACATAGCCTTCCCCTCTGATCCTGAAGCAAATGCCACCAGTATTTGCTCAGACTTTCTTAAAGATTTGGTCCTGTTTGAGTAGAATCTTAGTTGTCTGCGTACATCCAATGAAAGCAGAATCCGCTCCCCCTTATTCTGCGGATTTGGGTAAAATGTTGGCAGGTGAATAGTTTGGTTAAGAGCCACACTGGATACCACCTTAGGCATAAAGGATGGATTGGTCCTGAGGGACACCCTGTCCGGGTAAAATGTAATAAAAGGCTCCACAGCCATGAGAGCCTGTAGTTCTGAAACCCTTCTTGCTGACATCGGTAAGGAGCAAGAAAAGGTTTGCCCAACGGGGTACTTAACTTTAGCTGAAGACTTCGGTTCTGAAACTCGAATGTGAAAATTTCAGGAGTCGGCTGACCGGCACTTGCGAACAGCTTCTGCTTCGGGCACCGCGCAGCAAGAAAGACTGAATAAAATGGCATCGGCTGCATGTTTTACACCCCTGACGACCTGACATCATGGAAGAGGAGACAGCAACCAACGCAGGACCCAATACTTTGTTATTCAGTCCAACTGAGGGCAACCTGCCAAAAGATTACCCAAATGTAATGACTGCAACAGTGAAACACAAAGAACATCTATAAGGAATGAATACCAAAGCTTAGCTAGATAGCAAAGGAGGAAGAAGATTCAGAGTTCACGAGACCTTGGAATATAATCCTACCAAATCCTGCATTAAAGGGAAAAAAAAAAAACACTGGCAGGAACCACTCAAAAACAAATAAAATTAGAAACAAACTTTATTCTCACTAGCGCCTTAGCAAACCCTTCAATGAGTACTAAAAAATTCACCACCAGCATAATAAAATACACCCACCAATTAAACAATAACCAATAAAAACACGGGTCTAATTAAATAAGTACTCTCCAATTACAATAAAAAAAATAAAGATGTTATGTACTCACCATAACGTTTCATCAGAGTTGTTGCTTTTTATTTGTCTTCAACCTGAGGGGACACGGATCCAGGACGGATCCAACCCGACCACATTTTCCAGCATCAGATCCAAGCTCCAAGCTCTTCCCCTACCCATAATGCCCCTGTCTCCCTCCTCCCTTCATATCAGGTTTACTGCCAACCATAGCATCCCAACTTGACACAATGCCTTACCACTTATCAAAAATATCCAGAGAGCTCCATAGGGAAGAAGAAGTTATGCCAAAGTAAAGGCAATGTCTCTTCCGGCCAGTCAAACACACAGCCCACGTAAGGCAGGGGGAAAGAGGGAGGGACGGTTGAAGACAAATGAAAAGCAAAAACTCAGATAGAACGTTATGGTGAGTACATAACTTCTTTATCTGAAATTGTTTTCATTTGCTCTTATAGAGTCCCCAGCTTCAAAAAACCTAGCAGGCCATGATGGAAAGATATTCCAGAGCCAAAGGATGTCCTGCTTCTGGATAGAAGATCCAACTTGTAATCTGAGATGAAAGTATGCGGTGATGCCCAGGTAGCCACAGAGCAAATATCGAAAGAATCTCTGGACCAAAAGGCAGCTGAAGTGGTCATAGACCTAGTAGAATGCGCCTTAAATTGACCTGGCGGAGATAATCCTTTGGCTGAAGAGGCCAGAAATATGCACTGAGAGATCCAATGAGACAATGGTGACTTTCGATATAGGTTTCCCTAAAAACGACTTACAGTAGGAAACAAAAAGTTGATCAGACTTATGAACAGACTTCATTCTATGCAAGCAAAAACTCAACTGCCTGTGAACATTAGGCAGGTGCAATTTAAACTCTCCCTTATTCTGAAAATTCGGAAAGAAAACAGGGAGATTGATAACCTGATTAATGTTTGATTCTGAAGCCACCTTTGCTAGGAAAGAAAGACTAGTGGGTAAGGACACCCTTTCTTTATGGAATATCATATAAGGAGGCTTAATCAATAAGGCTTGAAGATCTGATACTTTTTTGACTGAAGTAATGGCAATCAGAAAGGCTGTCTTCCAAGACAAAAACCTGCAAATCCACCGAAGCCGCGGGTTCAAAGGGGGAAGAAGCTAAGGCTTGGAGGACCAATATGAGGTCCCAAGGCGGCGTTGGGTCCTTGACTGGGGGCCTAAGAAGAAAGGTACCTTTCTAAATGGTTTTATAAAGCTTAGACGAAGCCAGGGAAGCCGAATTATCTCCTACGTGGAAGTTAGATATAGCTGCCAGCTGAACTTTAACCATAGAAAAACTAGCACCCTGTTGAAAAATACTTTCCAGAAACTCTAAAATAGCAGGAACCAGAGCAATAAAGGGGTCTAAGTCACACTGAGATGCCCAAATCAAAAAACATTTCCACTTACTACAATAAACCTTCCTAGTGGAAGATTCAAGAGCCGCTACCAATATCTTCTTAACCGAAGAAGACAGGGAGTCCTAACAATCATGAGAACTGGAGCAGCCAAATGGTAAGCTTCAGACTAGCCAGATATGGGTGTGGAATCCCTAAGAGATGTGAAATTAGAGCTGGAACTGGATCCAACATCCAGGGAGAACACACTATTAAGAGACCACAGAGAAGGGAACCACACTTGGAGAGCCCAGAATGGAGCAATGAGGATTACTGAGCTTCCTAGCTGTCAAGCTTTCTGAAAGAATTTCGAAATTGGGGGAGAGAAGGATAAGCATACAGAAGACCGGAGGGCCAAACATGAACCAGAGAGTCTCTGGGGACTTCACCCAGTGGGGGGGTCAGAGCGAAAAACTCACACTTCGCATTAGAAGGAGAGGCGAAGAGATCGCAGCAAGGCTGACTCCACTTCAGAAGAAGGATTCATAGACCACTCATAAGGCATCAGGATAGACCTGCTGAGCCTGTGCACTAGAATGTTGGACCTCCCCAGAATGTGCATTGCCACCAGAAAATGGCCAGTGGAGATCACCCACTTCCACACTCTCGTGGCTTCGCAACAAAGGGGATAAGACCTGGTTCCTCCCTGCTTCTTGATGTACCAGACTACAGACATGTCTGTCTGGATGGCAATCGTCCCTAGGGGAAGATGGGCATAAAGAGTGTGCAACGCCAAGAGCACTGCCCTCATCTCCAGGACACTGATATGCAATTGGGTCTCCAGGGAAGACCACGTGCCTTGGACTGTCCTTCCCAAGCAATGCTTCTCCCAACCCGAGTAGAGAGGCATCTGTTGTCACCATGGCCAACGAGGGAGTAAAATAATCGGGTGACCCAGATGAAGGTCCAGGGACTGAATCCATCATAAAAGAGAATCCCTGCATATCCGAGATAAACAAACAGAATGGAACAACAGTAGAGCTAGTAATAACAACTGGACTGCAAGAGTCCTCTGGAGTACCCTCATGTGCAACCGAGCCGTGGGCACAAAGGTGATCGTGGCCACCATGGACCCCAACACCCATAAGACAGATTCCGCTGGGGTAGATTGAACTCGAAGGATGCACAAGACATGAAGTTTGAGGGATTGCAGTCTGTCTGGAGTTAGAAAAACTTTGATCTGAATGGTGTCTAACCAAGCTTCAATGAAATCCAGAACTTGAACTTCGTTCAAGCGGGACTTAGAGATTTATGGTGATGCCCAAATGGTGGGCAGTCTGGAGAAAGGAATCCCTGGCTTGGCAGAGTTGATGCCTGGAGAGAGCAGAAAGGAGCCAATCGTCCAGGTAGGGAAAGACCTGGAAAGCCCTGTAGCCACAGGTGAGCTGCTACCACCGCCATCACTTTGGTGAACACCCTGGGGGTTGTGGTGAGACCAAAGGGTAACACTCTGAACTGTTAATGATTGACCCCAGCCAGAAGTGTCTGTGCATTTTGATGTGATAGTGTGTGTCCTGGAGACCCACCGAGCACATCCAGTCATTCTACTGCAGGAAGGGCAGGTTAGATTGGAGTGTGTGGAACGCCCTGGAGGTGTTTGGGAGGGAGTGGCATTTGGATGAAGGGAACTGAATAATCTCTGGATATAATTTGCAACACCCAACGATCGTCTGTGATTGACTCTTAGGCCATTGGCTGTAGTGAAAGTCGACCACTGACTGCCTCCAGAAACAAACAGCCGGGCAACACTTCAGGGCTGCTGCATGGCCCTGTCTGGGAAAGAATCCCAAGACCCTTGGTTTCTCAGAACCCCCCCCCCCGCCATGAGGGCAGCATCTGTCAAATCCTCCTCTGCCTCTGGGGGAAGGTGAGTCCTGAGCATCCTGGGAATAGCCCTGAGACTTACGGAACCACATCTTCTTTACCTTTCGTAGATTCCTGGAAAAGGTTCGCTGAGGGGTTGAGAAGCGGATTCCGATGGCAGACAAAGTCTTCCCGACCTTCTTGCTCTGGACCAATGTGTCACGTGCAGTCTTTCCAAAGAGAGTGGAACCATCTTTTGTAAAAGATGCCTTAAAGGACTCTGAAAAGGCACAACGTTGGAGCCAGGTGCGACACCTGATGTCAACGCCTGCTCCAGCTGCTCTAGCTACAGACTCAGTAGCGTGAGATAGGAGCTGCATAGAGGTGTTGGAGGTGAGGATGGCCATCTGGGAGGAAAAAAAACTTATTTTCCTCCACCTACATGGACCCTGGGGCAGACTCAGTGACCTCCTTAACTAGGTCTCGCTGAAGCCTGATCACATGTGCCATGTAGTTCAGCGTATGTACAGAGAACGTTGCCGAAGCGTAGACCCACTTCCCAAAATGGTCCATGGTTCTCAACTCTTGATCCAGCAGATGGACTGTGGAGCTCTCCTGCACGAGCTCCTTCTTGGTGGCCACCACCACCAGCTTGGCATTGACAGGGAATCCCTTCAACCAGTGCAGTTTATCTGATAGGGCACTGAGGATCTTATCAGGGCATTTGGGGACAGGCTCCACTGTGTCAGGCTCCTTCCATGCCCAAGATGTAACGAGATCCACCAGGGAATCCATGGGAGGGGACACCCAGGATGTAGAGGGTCCTGTGCCAAATGCCTCCACGAACACTGACTCGTCAGGGTTAGGTTTTTGGGCAGATCACCTCCCACGCTGGTGAAGGATCTCCATGATGTCTTCAAAGGAGACGTCACCTGTGGGTGACTGGGAAGAACTGTCCCCTTCCTTTAAGTTGGTGTTCACTGTGAGAGACTCTGGCAAGGAGTCTGTTTCTTTTTACATGTGTACTTTCAAGGAACCTCCTCGGGGTGGGGGGTGGGGGGTCTGTGGGGAGGACTTGAAAACTTCAGGCTGTTCCTGTGGGGGAATTCCCTGGGATGGAAAGGCGACAGGCTGTCCATGAGGGGGCAAGATGGCAGAATCCAGACCAGACACAAAGGGAGCCAGGATGGACTCGGAGGACAAAAGTGTCAAGGGTCTCAATGGAACTGAGAGGACCATCTCCACCACGTCAAAGTCAGAGGGAGAACGAACTCCTGGAGCTGGGAGAATGACTGGATCCGTAATCCTCTGAGCCAACAGGGGAGCTGGAGCCAAACCTCCTGGCACCAAGACTCAGAGTAATGGCCTGGCTCCAGAAATCTCCGAGCCGACAAAACCCCTTTTGATCCGGTGCAGAGGCTAAGGCTCCAAGCACTGGACAGCTCAGGGCAATGGTCTGCATGGAGGTACCATTGGCATCGACCCCTTGATGCAGAGGGACCTCGGACCCAAAAACTCTGAAATCAGGGGTCGGATTGGAGAAGAAAAAGGCGGATTGTATACCCCCAGCCCCTGATGGGGAGGGGGCAGGCAAGACTCCCATCTGAATCTGTGCACAGACAAATCTTCGCATCATCCTGTCCACCTCAGCTTTGGAAAGCTTGCAGGTGGATCTGGAGGAGGAGGCCACAGACACCAGCCTAGACAGGTGGTGGGGGAAAGCTGACACAGGGGAAAGGCCCCGAGAAACCTCCAGCTCTGGAAAGAAGCACAGAGAACAGAGCCGAGGGGAGCCCAGGCTGGGAGCTGGGTGAGATTTCGGCAGGGGCTCAGCGTAGGAAACACAGTTGGGGTACCGCTTCCTTGGCCGATCCCAGTCTCTGTGTGTGCACTTCTCCCCATCACCGGCCCTCTTGTCTGGAGGTTGAGTCCCAGAGGCCAAAGCAGAGGAAAGCAGCAGAAGCTGAGGCTGAAGCTTGGACCTCCGCAGTGGGAGGAGGCCCTTAAGGATCAGCTTAGTCCTGCTGTCGATCAACACATGGGGGTTGAACAGGAGGAATCCGGGTGTGGGACCCCTAAACAGACTAAGGACAGAGTGTGGTCATCTACAGGGGAAAGCTTATGGACACACACTGTGCACTTCCAGAGCCTAGAAGCAGAGGAGCCAGAAACGCTCACACACAGACACACACACACACACCTAAAGTAGAGAAAGAGGGAACGGGATAAGTTTCTTTTTTTTGAAAGCTAAGGACAGATGCCTGAGTGCAAGGGAAGAGGAAGGTGTGGCAAGAAGATAGGAAAGGTCAAACGGATAGGATTAAATTACCCAAAAAAGTCACTCAGCAAAAGCCTGGAGCAATGGACCACGATGCTAGCGATACGTGCAGCAAACGAGATCTGAGGGGAGGAGGGAGACAGGGGCATTATAGGTAGGGGAGGTGCTTGAAGCTCAGATCCGATGCTGGAAAATGTGGCCGAGTTGTATCCGTGTCCCTCAAGTTGAAGAGCAAATGAAAATAAATACTTCAGATACAGCTTTAACCCTGCAAAAGGAATAAATCTTAAACTGATTGTGTAAGTATGTAGAGAATACCAGATTGCTCCATCTAGAAGGTTTCTAGAGTCCACCCCTTTCCAAAAAGCTGCTGATGTAGCCATAGCCCTGAAAGAACTGGCTCTGACTTTGCCTGGAAAGGATTTACCATAAGGAAGACACACACCTTTTTATCATGGGACAACTATTTGGAAATAGTTCACTTTGATGCTGACTGTGCTTTTGTTTTGCCTTCATAAGCAAGGCATAATTAATTTAAACTTCTGAAGTCCTTCGTCTAGGCAATGTAGTATCTGAGGTGTCTGTAGCATCCAATGTATGCAGAATCCTCTCTCCCTTAAATTTTGGTTCAGAAAAGAATACAGGAAGATGAACACATTAATTTAAAGTGAACTTGGAAACCACATTTGCCAAGAAAGAAGGACTAGTTCTTAATGATATTCTCTCTTTACAAAAGAAAGACAGGGATGAAACACCATAACAACTTGCAACTGTACACTCTTCTAGCTGAAGTCAGAGCAGTGAGCAAAGCTGTTTTTCATGTTATGAACTTTAAATAAATCTTATGAGCTGGTGCAAAATTGAAAGCTTTATTAGTGCAAAGATAAAGAGCCCAAAGAGGAGTCACCTGCTTCCTAGGTGGACTAGTATGCAAGACCCCTTTCAAATACTGCTTCACTTGAGAAAAAGAAAGGAGGGATACATGTGCAGACATGCAGAAATGGCCAAAATGTAAATTTTAAATTGAAGAGTACAGAAAGGCCAGATTTTAGCAACTCACACTCAGTATAGAACCAAATGAAATGTGTACCTTAAAAGGATTTTGACTCATTTTATGCTACCAACTAGAAAATCTCCTCCACTTTGGCAAATCTGGTTTCCTGGAGGCAGTTATTAGCCTCCTTTAATAACTGTTGCAAGTCCTCAGAAAGCATTGCCTAAAAAGTCTTAAAATTCTATCGTCCAGGCTGTGAGCTGAATATCTTGTCATATGGGGTGGATCAGAGAATCCCTGTCCTGTGTAAAACCATCATGTAAGTAAACTTATGGTAACTCTCATTGATCATTTTCAAAACAGGGAAGAACTGTCTGTTATGAATGGATGCAAACAGATCTACTTGAATCATTCCCCACATAGGGATAATCTCCTGAAGTCCAAGGGACATTAGGGATATAACTTCCATTCATGGAGGTCAGTTCTGGTCAAACACAGCCTGTTGACCAACAAATTCTGCTCTGTCAGAATGTAAATAGCCTGTAGGGATAAACTGAGCTGCAGTGCAAATTTCTCAGCCTAGCATTGGTAATAAGTAAAAGAGGTAAGATCTGATCACCCCCCCCCCACCCCCCATTTTCACCACAATAAACAGAACATGTTGCGGGGATAGATTCCAGTCCCACAGACTTCCCATACTCTGGAACAAACTACCTATCTATATCAAACAAAGCTCCTCATTAGCACTCTTCAAGAAAAATCTTGATGATTGGATGGGAAATTAGGAAATTCACCCCAGGGATAACCTCTGTGGATCTGCTCAACAGGGACACAGGAAAATATTTTCTTGGGTGGCAAAAGCCAGGGTACCTTTTTGGCTAAGCTTATATAGGCCCAAGGCCCAATACCCTAGTACCTATAAAATTGTGGTGCTGTATATGATGAATAACAGAGGTCTTGAAACCCACTATGCAATATTTTCCTTGATGTTTACACGTCTTTCTTTTTCCTCCTGTCCTGATGATTTCAAAGACAATGTACAGTTACCCTTTTGGAAGCAGTCCTCTATACAACGTTTGATGCATCTGTGGTTGAGTAGGACTGAGTAGGAGCTGAGCAGAGGTGTGGAGAGAATGTGTGATCTGGATGGAAGAATAACTGAGTTACCCAGCAGTGAAGTTTCTTCTTGGAATTTGAAAAAAGAGGGGGGTCAAGATGGACTTGAAGAACATCTGAAATTTCCTCTTTTGTAACCTGGCCAGTAATAACATGACAAAAGCAGAGACCATAAACCCTAATACCCTCAGGTAATCCCCACTGTTATGTTATTTTGCAGGAAAAACACCAATAATTGCTTTCTGCAGAAGTCCACTTTGCCACAAGGAAGGAAAGTTATCAAGGGATGGGAGGGCTGGCATAATGGTTAAGGTGTTTATCTTACAGACACAAGGTGAAGGGTTTGATTTTCACATGGGGTAATTGGTTAGGCTTAAAATGGCCCATAACGGCAGTTAGCCTAGCACTAATCTATGAACCTAAGAGAGACACACAAAGGAGACATCCTAGAAATATTACCCCGTGAGAAGGGCTGAGAGATGATTTTTTTCAGGTTTAGTTGAAAACCAATATTGTGAAGCAGAGTTGTGATAAAGAGAAGATATTCTTGACAACCTAAAAGAGAGACTGCAAAAATAAGCCAATCATCTAAATAAACAAAAATGTGTAGGCACTGTAACCTGCAATACGCTACTACTGGAGCTAGACAGTTTGTAAATGCTGTAGGAATTGTGGACATCCCAAAGGGTAAAGTAGAAAACTGAAATTGCGAATCAAACACACAGTCTTAAAAATGGACTGAAGTTTCTGTGATTTGGAATATGATGGGATACAAGTCTGGGGTAACTAGAACGCTCAGTAGTGGAATGAAAGGCATCAAAGACTTTAAAGAGAATTTTGAATTCTGGAATCTTGGTGTGTAGATTTAGAAAGGAAAGGTCTTACTCAGGACTCCAGGTTCTCTCTTTCTTGGGTACCACAAATATCTTTGAATACAATCCTTCAACTATTGGTTCCAATGGAACAGGTTATATTTCTCCCTGAGAAAGGATTTAATCCAGAATAGCAGGAAACAGGGAGGTTTGGTTGACAGGATAAAACATAACTGAAATGTGAGAAAGGTGTACCACTGTCATCTGTATCCTTCCTAGAATCAGAGTCTGAAGGAATCTGGTACCAAAAACAGATATGAATAGACAGGTTCTGAGAAAGAATTAAAAAAAGAAATACAAAGGAAGGGAAGGAGGTCTAAGGGGGGTAATAGCCAGTCTCCTTTTTTTGGACTGCCCTTGGGTTTGAAAGTCTCCTCCCTTCTTTTTGGAACTACCCTGTCATTGCTTTTTAAATGTTTACCTGTCTTTTGTTGAGGCAGTTTGAAAGATTTCCTGCAAAAGGGACGCATACTAGAAGGAAAATTCCTGTTGTATTTAGGGATAGAGGATTGAAAAATCTCCTCTCTCATCAAATTTTCTTACATACCTCAGCAAAGAAAGACCCAAGCAAAACTTCTTTCTCCAGAGATGCATTCAAAATTTCTGCGTTAACATTCTTTGTTAGATTTTGTGTATGCAACCAAGTAAATCTTAGCATAACAGACCTAATGGCTGCAGGTCTAGAAACAGCATCAGCAGCATCATAGGAACATCTCTAAGAGTGGTTTGTAACTTGAGAACTGAACAAAGAAAAACTGATCAATTTAGAGAGCTTAAAGATGTGTTAGCCCTTGAAGTTGGAAGGTCAGCAATCAACTCTTTCATGGTGTCAAAGGAAGCCAAAATGAGCTTAGACATATGGGCTTGGCAGTTAACTGTTCGGAAGACTAAAGGGGAAGTAGTATATACCTTCTTTCCAAACCTTTCAAAGGCTCTGCCATCCTTATCTGAAGGAATGTGATTGGAAGCCATACAGTGCTTTGAATAAGTTGATTTTGAGTGAAACATATGGATGTGCCCTAGGATTTTGAAAAAGACATTGTATAATTTCTCAGATTTCCTGTACTTTTAAAATGTGGAAAAACACTGGCTGAAGAAACTGAAATGCTTTAAATAAGCATTTGGTGAAAGAAAAACACTTGTTTTGACACCTTTGAAAAAAGGAGTTGTAGGAGCAGATTCATGTCTTAGTTTATAAGTCCTCTTCCTGAGAGTCTCAAGGAAAAAAAAAAAAAAAAAAAAAAAAGAGTGTTATGACATCTTGACTTCATCCTGGGTATCTGATCCCTCACAGTAAGGCTCTGTAAAGGTATAATGTCATCCTTCTCCACTGGTCCTGAGAAGAGTGGTTCCCCCTGCCTGAAGTGGACACATGAACGGTCTTGGAAGACATGCTTGTCACCTGGCTTCAAAAGGAGCAACACCAGAGGAGTTGAAAGTAGCAGACAGATGGCCTAAGAGGTCAGACATGGCCACAACTGAGTCATCCATGGCTGAGGCAGGAGGGGTGTCAGAAGGGATACAGAAGTCTTGCTACTACCTTTTCTTGAGGACTGGAGGAGGGAATTCTGAGAAACTGGAACCCAGCTCTATGCCTTTGCAGGTTAAAGCCTTCAGCTTCTAATCCTCTAAATAAAGGATTAAGCAATTATACCCACATCTAAGCATTTTGGGAGTAAAAGTCTGACAAACAAAACATACTGAATGTTGTGCTCCTTCCCTATGCAAAAAAATATATATAATCTGCTTGAGTTGGTGGTAGCTCAGGTGGAATATTATAAAGACATGCATCTGGAGCGTTTCTCCCCAGGCCTCCGCAGAAAATCAGCTCATTCCAAGTCGTACTTTCCCAGTTAACAAAGGTAAAATAAATAAATAAAATTTTAAAGATCCCATAGAACCTAATAAAAAGAGTAAGGGAAGATACCCTGGCCAAATTTCCCCTAGTAGTAGAAATACCACCTCAGGTGATCTTTATAAGGAATTTGTTAACCATGCAAAAACTTCCACATTCTCTTAGATATAAATCACAAAAATATGCACTTTTCACAAAAAAAAGGGAAGTCAGTCCCCAACAGGGTACTTTACTCACTTGATGAAACTTGCAGACTGATGAACATAAGACACAGTTAAGAGCGGGTCTTACTGGTAGCTTCAACAGCAAAACAAGTTCTGAATTTTGGCACCTGTATATCTATTTTTATATTAGTACACTCCTGTACCTCCTCCAATGTGCGGGTACATGGAAAGTGCTCTAAAGCTTTGGAAGATGGGAAGATGTTTGATCCTTGGCAAGGTATGTCCCATATAGCTTAGACTACTTCAACAGTGATCCAATGATTATCACCAGAGAATCTTCAGAAATTCCCTCGCTGTAGACATTTGGGAGAGAGTTAGAAAATGATGATGGTACGAAAACATTTTCTCTGATGGAAGAAAGGCTATCAGACATGTCCTGTAAGCGACACAGCATGACTATCCTGTAAGAAGGACCAAAGAAGATTTCTTCAGATTTAGCAGAAGCCCAAGTTGCTGAAAAGAAGCATTGTGTACAAGAGAGATGTTAGGCTATCTCTTGCCTTCTCTCATACTCAAATCATCTTCACTAGATTGTCTTCTGGTTTTCTGCACATGTGCCCAAATTACTGTAATTGCTTCTCTCTGACCTTCTCTGTAATAGGAGCTACTTTCGCTTCTGCTCTGATGTCCTCATTTTTTGTCTTTCCCACAGTGTGCATCCTACTATTTATCTCAGACACTATTTCCATCACATCTAACTTCAACTGCTCTACCTTTATTGACCAAGATTTTCTTCATTCAGAAGTTGCTGAAAGTACTCCTATCTGCCTTTTGATTTCCTGTGGCTTGGTGATTAGGTTGTCAATGGCATCACTTACAAAAGGTGTCTGACTGTCTTCTTTACCTTTCTGTCTTTGCCTTGCAAGCTGATAAGAATTTCATCTATTGTCATCTACAGAGTCACTTTCCAGAAAGCTGGAAGAATGCCTCTGATGCCTTGTTCTTTGCTACTGCAGCTCCTCTCTCAGCCTCTTTGTTAGCCAAAGACTTCTCATTACATTTTCATTTTGAAAAATAATATTTCTATATTATAACCTGGATGGAACAATTGTTTATCAAAGACAATAATATTACACTTTTTGTCATTTAATTTAATTTGAGGATTTTTTTAAGTCCATCAATTAGCAAATGCAAGTGCATGTTGGATTGTTTGTATGTTAAAGGTTGACTTGCAGATGATACCCTGTTTACAATTATTTTGGAACTTAGTTAACCAGAAATCCTCAACTGTGATTTGGTTATTAGAGAAGATGATGCTGAACAGAGAAGTCCCAAGACAAATAGTTGGGGAACTCAGCTGTCACCTTCATGCCTTCTGAGGAAGCACCCACCAACCTCACTGTGTGGGTTCTTATCCTTCAACCAATTTGCAATCCATGTATTATATTGACATGAAGTATATTATCAAATGACTCGGCAAAGTCCAGGTACATTGTAGCACAGCATGCCCAATGTTCACAGTTTGTGTTATAGTCTCAAAGACGTGTACCAAACTCATCAAACAGGGTCTACCCTTGACAAAGTCAAACTGTTGGAGGTCACGTCTGATCACATTTTTTGATATCAGCATTAATCAGGTCCATTATGATACATTCCATGGCTTTGCATACAAGACTCAGCAGACTGATGGGTCAATAATTTCTGGGGTTAGTGGTGTGTTCATTTCTGTGAAGGGGCATACCTGCGGGCAAAGCAAGTTGCTAAATTCAGAATGAACAGATTAAATAGCAGGTCTCCCAAAGCTTGTTTAATGCTATTTATTAGGCAGCTGGGTATATTATTAGGTTCCATGGAGTATGTATTTTTCATTTTAGACAGAATTTCATGTAAATGTTCTTTGGTAATAATTGGGAGTTGGAGACCTTCAGGGATATGTGGGGTTTAGTATAGTTGTTCCAAGATAGAGTTTGCACTGAATTTGTTTGCTAGTATGTTGGAAACATCCACTAGACTGGAGTGGATATTTCTACTTTGAATAAGCTTTGAGTAATGCTGAGTGCTATTCTTTATCTTACTGACTAGCTAAATATGGATGTGTATTTGTCTTTAGCTTCCAATGCAAGTCTGAGTTCAAGGGATGCCTTTGTTTTCCATAATGTTTTTTTTCAATTTGTTTATCTTTGATTTGAGGGAATGTAGTTGTGCTATGCACTTTAAGAAGTTTTTTTATCATATACAGTTTATTTATGCTTGAGGTCCAAAATGCTGGTTTGCATGGTAGTACTCAAGCATAAATAAATTATTTGATGGACAGCTGAATTACTACATTTATCCAAGTGAGAATACAATTTGTCTGCATGTCTAACAATTTGGGTAATACAGCTATATGTAAATATGGGGACCTGATCATACAATTTTACTTGACATGTACATTTTAAGTCCTTGAATTCAGTTATCTGCATCTGAATGTTTAGAGTCTTTGATGAAGGATAACCAGTGAAGGGAATTCCATGGGAATACTAAATGTAGATACTATGTTTGTAAGGACCAGCTAAAGAAAATGTTATACTCTAGTGGGTTCTTTGACAATTTGATCCACATAATTATTGTTTAAGTCTACAAAGTTTAAGGGATATCCCACATTTCAAGTATAGGTTTTCCAGATAAGCATCAGGTAATTAAAGTCTCCCATGAGTATTTAGTTTCTGCATATAGAATTTCTTCCAGAATATTTAGGAATGTAACATGGTTTTCAGGAGACATAGAGTGAGGTCTGAAGCAAGTTATAATCTGATACTTTATCCTATTTTGTATGATTTGGATCTCAATAAGTTCTGGGTTTCTAGGAATCTACTTTGAGGTAATTTGGTTGCTAAAAAGTATGGAAAAGCCACCACAAATTCCAGTGGGTCAAAAATGTATGATATGTGCACAAGCCAGGTATAGAGGATGTGTTCTCTGCTCATTTAAACCAAGTTTTAGTAACAACAGACACACAAGAATGTGCTTCAAATGCAGGAGAGGCTTAAGGTCAGGTTATTTATTAAAATTCTAGCAATGAGCAGACCCACCCTGATGTAGTCTTATGTTCAATTGCTTTTTCTCGATAACATCTGAAGTCTATTAGCTGGGCTTTGCCCAAAAAAGTAATTAAGTGGACAGCAACGGTTTTTACCAGTACACAGAAAACTTGGAATGAGAAGTGCAATCCTTCTCTGGCTTTGGAATGAAAGGTGTAATCCTTCCCTGGCAAAATAGTTCTGATTTTCACATGCCACATACTGGATCCCTCTAGAACATCATCATGTGTTCTATGTACTTCAGAATAATTCTTGGTGAAGGAAGGATTCTACTCTATGCCAAGATCATTCCTACATTTCTGACATGTCTCTCTGCATGTCCCTCAGTGGTTTGCACACCAGTAACTCTAATTCACTACCCATTCCATAAATTTCTCTTTTTAACAGATAACTAGGAAAGAGCCAGTGTCTCATTTTTACTTCATTACCCTGCATGTGTAGCTTAGTCTTTATTGGAGCCTGATCTGAGTGATGATATGAGGTTATGCCAGATGTAGGGCAGTCGATGTGTAACATATGGCAGCACAGCTAGCTGGAATTTTGTAAAGAACTGTATGTCATTTGTATATCAAACTGATTTGTACAGATGCTTGTGTTGAAAAATGCATTTGTAAAGCTGCTTGTATTAAAAATATACCAACATTGTGCCCTGCTGCACAGAAAAAGAAATATACATGTATTACTGTAACAGCTTAAATGTATACGTTTTAACAGAGGATACTGGAAGAGAGGTTAATCTCAATCCACATGACTGAAACATAGTAAGAAATTAAATAACTTAATTTAGGCCATAAAGATTGTATCTTACAATTCTGATTTCAGCCAGAGACAATGTCTGGGTAAACAGGCAGTAGTAAGCTTTCTTTATTGTCTTTAGCAGTGAACTAATCAGTACTCTGGAAGGGTGAAGATTTGAAATTGTTTCACAACTTCCATGAGCTGCAGGAGGATCTTAGAAAGATCTCTGTGTATGCATTATTGACACATATGTGCTAAATCCTGACAGGTTCTAGCAAATGGGGGAAGCATGGGAACCAGAAGTCAAATGACCAGGCATATGTGATATCAATCTGTAATCCATCACTAAAATAACGTGTTAATACTCGGTGAGACTGAAGTCACACTGCACTCTGTTTATGAAACCTGACAAAGAAGGATTTCTCACCTACTTCATCTTGCTTTGCTCAAGTAAGTAACCAGGGAATAATAATTATTTAGATCAGTCAGGAAAATATAGTGAGATTAGTTAAGTATTGTTTTTTTCTGTAACTGTATGAACCTGTCCATCTGTGCTATTTTGAATATTTCCTGTGATTGAAACTCTGGCATTTACTGTAAATAAATATTTAGTATTTCATGTTCTTTTTTTATTAATTATAAAATACATTTAAACTTTTTATTGTAGCTGATCTTTCAGGGAATATTTTAATCTCTGAAAGTGCTTTTATATATTTGGTGACAGCTCTGGCCACTCTTGAAAGCCTTGCTGCTGGTCAAACTACTATTTGTATTAATATTACTTTCACTCAGTATAACTGGATATCCTTATAACAGGCTTGGAGTAGCTGGCTTTGGAGTGTCTGGTGGCAGTGTAACTACCTTATAGCCTGGGCAAAAGGGGCATAGCTAGTAAATCAGGTACATTTTTAAGAAAAGCAGCTTTACAAATACATTTTTAAACACAAGCACCTCTATGAATCAAGTCTGATATATAATTGTTTACAAACTTCCAGATACCTATGCTGGCATATGTTACACAACCACTGCCCTACTTCTCCTGGCATAGCTGGTAATACCTCACATCATCAAATCTGAAATAGTTAATCTCTTAAGCTCCATCATGGTAGTTTTAGGTGGAATATAAATACTTGCCAGCATAGTCCTCTTCCCTGCCAATAGCCACTTATGTCCACAAATCTACCATTGTCTTGTGTCCCCTTCTATCCCTACTTGGAGACTCTCAAGCGATTAGTATCATCACTCCCCTTTACTCTGCACTTAAAATTCTACTGAATGTCCACCATTGAAATTCTACTGAATGTCCACCATGAACTCCATTATTTGTCAAATTTACATGCTCATTTCTTTCCTTTCTTTCTTTTTTTGTTTAAACACCTTTATTAAATTATCACTTAAGAGACAGACACATACATCAATAGCAAATATGCATTTTTCCATTTATACCCATTACATATGTTTTCTTTCTTTATAACAACTGTGATTCAGTACAAAATCACATGTGCTGTTTAACTCCTGCCTTCCCTTAAACCTCAGTCCTCTTCCTGATCATTATTCTGCATGCATTGTTCCCACACATTCCAATTATTTCTATGTAGTTTGATCCTTCCTCTTTCTAACCATCTCTCTACCAGTTCTTTTATCTACTTTACAATATTCAGTACTTAAAATACCGTTTGTTTAGATTTGATTTCCATTTCTTAGCAATTGCTTTTTGGAAGCCAATAGAATTAAATTTAATAATGCCTTACTATGATGTCTAGGCAAGTCAGGTCATGTGTCTCAGTTCAAAAGAATATGTTCCTTAGTTACAACCATTTGCTCCCCCAATAATTATGACACAGTACTCTGTAGGGATTTTTTTCATCTAAGAACTCACTATACCCCCCCAAGAGAAAAAAAAAACACATTTCCAGTTAACTCTGTCGTCCACATCACACCTTCAGCATTTGCAATCTACTCAAGGAAAAATTATTTTAAATCTGTTTGGGGAAAATATACCTATGCAAACACTTCCAAACAAAAACCCTACACCTTTTGGACTTAGATGCATACACAGGAGACATAGATATGTCCTCCCATTGTTCCAGTGTAAATTGCTTTTCAAGTCTCTCTTTCCAATCTTTTCTAACCTCCTTTGACTGATTCTTACACTTACTATGCAACATTGTATATGCCCTACTAATTATCCGTTCTTTTCCAGCAGCTTTTGTTCTAGATTTAATTAAAAATTTGATAACAGCAGGTCAATCATTTAGGACTCCTCAACCCCTTTCTCTTTGCCTATTAGAAAAGGCAGTCTCTAACTACTTATTGGCCTCCTCTCACTCTTTGCCTTTCCCTCTCTAATTATTTGCTCCCAATACCTTAGTTCTTCTGCCAGTTTTCTATAGTAAATTTCATTCTCCTCTACCCTTTCTGTACCTCTACTTGCAGTCATTCCAACTGGCAACATTTTCTTTCTCCATTCCTGTGTTTCTGCAACCTTATGGATATAAAAGTTTAAAAATGGGGATTACAACCACAATAGCCACCAATAACAAAAACAGAAAGGCTGAAAGGAAGAACACCAGGTCACAGATTCCTCAAAGGTTTAATGTCACAGAATAAAAACAAGCAACACTCCAAAACCTGATAACACTCCAAATACGTTTTCATTCACAGGAATTTCATCAGAATAACAAATTACATAGCTAAGGCCCATTAAATAACCCCCCCTAATCATAAAATAGCCAATAAAATTACAGAATAAAATTTTAAAAGACATACAAAGTATCAGCATATTGCCACCTAGTGTCCAAACATTATAATTACATACCATAAAAGATATTCTATACAATAGTAAGAGCTAAAAACTGTTCAAACACTAAACAAATATATAAAACATCTTCATATAAAAATAAACAGAAAATGTCATGACAATGTATATATAAAAAGGACTTGAACATATATAGATAAAATATATATGTATTTACATAGTACATTATAGCTTAGCAGACCTGTGTTTCAATAGAGGTGCTATTGAGATATTCTCATTTAACCAGGGGGTCCTGCCTGCATCTAGGGTAATCTGCCACAATAATCCCCTATACTCTAGGATAGTCTCCCAGGCACCATCCCTCACATCAGGTATAGCAACCTTCAAAACAAAAAAAAACATACGTTGCCCTTGGGCCATCCAATAAATGTTTATATAAAGCATTGTTAACATTACCTTTTTTAACGCCATACATATGCTCATATATGCGTCTTTTCAACTTTTGTTCGGTTTTGCCCACATAAAAGTCATCACATATCTTACAAGTAACTATATATACTAAACCACTAGAATTGCAATTACTGAAACATTTACCATACACCCATTTATTCCTACATTTAAAAAAAAACATATGGATATAATATTCTGCATGATTATTATTCTCCTTAAGAATCCTCATCCAAAATCTCACTCTCCATTTCTTGAACTCCTCCCCTACTTCATCATCATTATCCCTTTCCACATTGATTTATACCCTTTGCCTGTGTATTGTATATCAGCCTTAACTGTATAGCTCTAAAATATCCCTTCAAATCTGGTAATCATAAACTACCTTTTTCTACTGGAAGTATCAACTTATCCCACTTAAGTCTTGCCTTCCTTTTTTCTCAGATAAATTCTTTCAACTGTTTATTAATATTGTCAACAAAATCTCCTCTGGTCGATAAAAATATGCCTAATTTATATAAAACTAAAAGGAGTAAACATTATCACTGCTTGCATCTTACTATCCAGACCCATAAGCAAGAGCATCCAATTTGTCGGTTTTTGCATAATCTTTTGTTTAGCCTCTTCTCATATAGCCTTAGCTGCCTTAACAGATACATTTTTAATCCATACTCCTAAATCCTTATTTTACTGTATACCCATAAATATGGGTATTGCTGAACCAATTCATGAATGGATACATAATGTATGGCTACAGCTTTTGTTTTATATTCATTAACTTTATACACTGAAAAGTCTTGAAACTGTCTCAAAATGTTACACAACACTGAGTTGTCTTTTTACGGATTTATCAAATTCAAAATAATATCCTTACATTCTCTTTCCCTCTAGATGATCATTGTTCTAATAACATTGTCAAATGTTTGTCTTTCCTCCACAAAACCACGTTCATCCTATAAACAAAAATGGCTTGGAAAAAGTGTTTACTGAAAGCATTCAAGTGTTTTCTCAGGTAGGACAGCTATAAAGATAGACAAAATCAAATAGCACTTACTAATAGCACAGGCTGTGCCATGCACCTTAGCATGACTAACCTTTCTTTTTGGTTAACTTTAGCCTGTCTGTGTGGCTATCAACTTAGAACTCTGTTCTTATTAGGAAGCAAAAACTTCAATATTTAAAGATGTACATAGTTTTGTGTGTTATTATTAAGTTAATAGGTTTTAGGGGGTTGTTTGTTCTGTTTGAGAGCTTTCAAAACAACAAAGAGTTGTGTAAGATGTGGTATGGGCAAAAATGGATATGACAAACTGTATAAAATGCCAACTTGTCGAACAGTATAGATATGTAACATCAAAGCTGGAAATAGGCATTTAACAAAAAAGCAGTTATACATAAAAGGTGGTAATAATAACTAGCAATGGAAAACAGAAGTATTTATAATTATTTCAAGAGGAGTTCCAATAGTGATAGAAGAGGGAAAAAAGATAACAATGGAAGACGTATAGTACTAAGGGGCTACTGGCAAAGGTGGAGGATTATACTGGCATGCATTTACATTCCTATTAAAACAGCTATAATGACGCTTAAGAAAATTCTGAGAGAAATAATCACCTTTCAGCTAGGAATATTACTTACAGGTGTAGACTGGAATGTGGTTTACAACAGTGAAGATGTGCCTGGGGGGGGGGGGGGCTAGAAAGGAAACTATAACAAAGGAAGGTAGATATTTGAAGAAATGTATGAAAACGTCTGGCATGGAAGATGTGAATTCAGTACTAGGAGTCTGCAGTGAATTTACATATTATTCTCCAAGAGACAAAACCTGGGCTAGGAAGGAAAGGTAGATATTTGAAGAAATGTATGAAAACGTCTGGCATGGAAGATGTGAATTCAGTACTAGGAGTCTGCAGTGAATTTACATATTATTCTCCAAGAGACAAAACCTGGGCTAGTCCAGACAGAATTTATATTTCACAGGAACATGTGTGTTTAATTGAAAGTCTTGAAACACACCCAATAGCTATTTCAGATCATGCAGCAATAATAACTAAAATAAAAAAAGCAAGGTAAAGAAATAGAAATGAGACACTGGCGCTTTCCCACCTATCAGCTGAATAGAGAGGAATGGGTTTGGAATTAATTCAGGAGTTACTAGAGAAGATATAAATTTCTTCTGAAAACATAGCTAGGGAGTGGGATAAAATTAAAGTGGAGTTTAAAACTAAGGTGGAAATAAAGGAAAAGGAGATATTGCTAAGAAGTAACAAGAATTAGAGGGACTGACAAATGTTAAAACTATTGCAAAAATAAGGGGAACCTCTTGGAACAAGAAAAAGAGCAACTGCAGAATGCTATACAGAAAATAAGAGAGTACCTCAATAATATGCATGAGTTTAGAAAGACTGCTGTTAAGAAACTATTTTTGATAAGTCTAGAGCACAAAAACTTTTAGCATGACGACTCAGGCAACAGAAAGTGTAAAGGGCTGTCACCAAGCTTAGGGAGCTTATAACAAGAAAGATAACAAGAGATCTGTGGAAGTATTAGAAAGATTTTGAAAATGTTATGAAAGTTTATATAAAGCAGAGAAATAAAAAAAATCAAGAAAAAGTACAAATGAAAATGTTTATGGACAAATTAAATATGCCAAGGTTAGAGGCAGATGAGGTTGAATTACTAATTTTAAGTTTACTCCTAGGTTTTATGCCACTTGCTCAACAAAGAATCTGGTGTATTTAGCAACCTGCAATAGATGCACAGCTTTCTATGTTGGTCTGACAAAAAGGAAGCTAACAGATAGAATTTACAACCATTTGTATGAGATTAAGAAGGGTTGTGAAAATAATGCCTTAGCCTTGCACATCAAAGATAATAAAGAACATGTTTTTTATTTCAGAGTTCTAGAATTAGTCCCTCTAAATAAAAGAAGAGGAGACACAAGCAATGGTTTAGCTATGGCAGAGCTGAAGTGGATATTTAGGCTAGGAGCTCATCTTTTACCAGGCTTAAACAAATTTGTTTCTATTAAACCCATCCTAAAAAATAGATGGTAATACACCAATTATTTAATATGGTTAGGTGGTCTATGTTTCATATACATACATATTTTTTAACTAGCCATATTTAACTTTCTATAGCCTGATGATACCATCTTTATACAAAGGGACTCTACACAAAATATTTTTATGTTTAAACAATTTTTATGTTTATATAACACAAAATCATAGCACTTTATCCAAGTTTAACCCACTGCCATTACAAAATAACCTTCCACATGAACTATGTGTATTTTTAATAGCACATTAAGGTTTTAAAAAGCTTAAATATTTATTCATCTATATTATTTTTATTATTAAAACCATAAGGCTGCTTGTATTTACATATTTTTATACATTGGTATATTTTATATATATATATACATTTTTTACATTGGTCTTTTTGTTGAGGTTTATAGTTTTATAACTCACACACAGTAAAGTATATTCTAAGGAATTAAGTATTATAACTTATGATATAGTGAGGTTGCATTGAAGTTTTGTTGCAACAAATAAGTTGATTTTAAAGCATTTACTCTGAATTGAGCATTTTAGAAATGTTTTTTAAAAAAGTGGTTCTTATAAATATGTCAATATTGTCTATGAGTCTATAGAATGTTTATCAAATACAAATATAATGATTTTGAATCTACTCAGCAAATGCACTTTACATATGTATAGGTACACTCTGTTTTCTGTTTTGAAGGGAGAACATTGTCTTTCAAAACAGTGAGAATAGTATTAACTTGCATACAATTATTCAATTATTTAATTTTGTAATTAATGTTGATATCAATTAAGTTCCCGCCTTTTTGAATTTAAATACAGAGTTCTTTTCATTCTAAAATTATCTGATGAAGCGTAGTACTACCTACGCGAAAGCGCTTATCCTTGTTGTTTATGGAATAAAGTTGTATTTTTGCCTCTACTATAAGGAGATACGGAGTTTTATTTTCAACAACATCGTGGTGAGACCTACCTCTCTTTTTTGCTTGACTATTCTCTGGACTTGTGAGTTTTGGTCTCTTGATCAGAGCAGTTGCATCTTTTGGTTTTTACAAATTAAATATGCCAAGGTTAGAGGCAGATGAGGTTGAATTACTAACAGGATAGGAAGAGATGAGATAAAAATGGCTATGTATAACCAATCTACAGGAAAGTCCCCAGGAATGGATGGTATTCCTGTGGAAGTTTGGAAGCTAGGAGGGAAGAAGCTGATAAAGATCTGGAAGGTTTCGTTTAACAGTATTTTAAGAGGAGGATAAGTACCAGCATCCTGGAAAATATTAAGTGTTTACATCTATATCAGCTAAAAGAATGGCAAAAGCAATACCAAAATTAATGCATATGGATCAGTGTGATTTTGTTGGGGGGGGGGGGGGCAAACATTTGACAATAGTAACAGAATACTGATGATCCAGTGGTAGAATGCAAGAAAATACCACTGTTATTGGTGGGTCTTGATGCAGAGAAAGCATTTGACAGAATAGACTGGGACTTCATGAGCAGGGTAATGGAAGCATTTGCTTTCCCTGATACAATTATAAAGTTGATTAGGAGTATATATGAGGGATGGAGGTGAAAATTAAAGTGGGTGGGGTCCTCTCAGGTAACTTCTGCTTGAGTAGAAGGAACCAGGCAGGGTTGTCCACTTTCCTCTTTGTTGTTTGTATTACATTTAGTACCACTGGCAAAGAAAATAAGAGACTCAGAAATTCAAGGATATAATTGGTATGGTAGTCAGGAAAAGCTGGCTCTATTTAAAAATGATATTTTACACATGACAAAACCAGAAAGGGGCATTACAGTGTTGTGGAAAATTTTAAGACAGTTTCAGATCTTTTTAAGATATAAAATTAATGAAGCTAAAACAAAGGCAATTATGTACCCACACATGAACTGGTCCAACAATGTCCATATTTATGTGGACAAGATAAAATGAAGTATTTAGGAGTATGGATTAGAAATGACTACTGTGGCAGATAAAGATATGTGGGAAGAGACTAAACAAAAAATAATATAAACATTGAGAAACTAGAAGCTTTGTTATATAGATATAAATGCTAAGATACAAGCAATTAAAATGTTTTAGTCCCTTTAGTCTTATGCACAGGTCAGGCATATTTTCATCAACCAGAGGAGAAGCTGTGGCTAGAAATAAAAAAAAAAGGTTGAAGGATTTTATCTGGGAAGAGAAGAAAGCAAAGGTCAAGTGGGATAAGCTAATTCTTCCAACAGAACAAGGTGAACTAGGATTACCCAATTTGAGGGGGTATTTTAGAGCAACACAGTTAAGGCTCTTGTACATAGCACAAGCAGAAAACTATAATTCAAAGGGGAAAGGAATGATGATGATGATATAGGGGGAAGCTCAAGAAATAAGGAGAAATTGGGATTTTGGATGTAGAATAATGAAAATCATACAGAGTGTTATATTCATAAAACAGCAGGGAATATTCTAAGTAAACCAAGATGAGAATGGAGAAGAGAGATTCTGCCGATAGGCATGACTGTGGTTAGGGATACAGATAATAGGCAACAGGGGGTGGAATTTGTTGGAGAAAGCTGGCAAAAGAACCAAGGTATTGGGAGCAAATAACTAGAAAGGGAAGGGTAATAGAAGGGAATAGGCCAAGAATGTATTTGGACTGCAGGTAAGAGACTGCCTTCCCTTATCAAGGACTGATATCAGAGAACAAGCAAAGAGAAAGAAATAGGGGTGTCCTAAATGAAAGACCATCACTGGTAGAGTTTTTAATTGAATCTAGGAGAGAGGCTTCCATTAAAAAATAAATAAATAGTAGAGCATATAAAATTGCATAATAATTATAAGAATTAATCAGAGGAGCTTAGAAAAGATTGGGAAGAGAGACTGGATAAGTAATTCACAAAGAGACAATGGGAGGGGGATATATGTATATCTCCCAAACATGCAACAAATTCTAGAAGATTTAGGATCTCTGCTTGGAAGTGTTTATATAGGTATTTTTATACCCCAAGAAGACTCTAAAGAATTTTTCCTCAGGCGGATAGCAAATGTTAGAGGTGTGATGGGCACGAAAGAGGTGGCAGGAACATATTTTTTGGGAGTGTAATGAACTGGCAGACTTTAGGGATTCTCTGTGGACTGCTCTGACAGAGATGCTGGGTTAGCAGATCGGATTGACTAGGGAGATGATTTTTTGAGCTATGATACAGAATCGGAATTGCCTAGACATAGTAAAGCCTTGCTGAGTCTAATTATGGTGGCTGCCAAAAAAGCAATTATTAGAAAATGGAAATCAAAATCGAAACCAACTTTACTAGAAGTAGTGAATATAGTAATAGAGATAAAACAATTAGAACTGGGATCTTTAGAAAAGGCATGGAGCAAATTACATAGAAAAAATGGGAATTGTGGGAACAATAAAGGCAGAGAAGTAAAGAGGTTTAAGAGGCATGATTTGAATGAGCCACATAAGGCTTAACTGACAATGACTGGACAGATAAGCGACATATAATGTTTGCAACTACACTTGTTTTTATGGTGTCTGTGATGTACGCTTGCAAGTAAAGTTGTGTCAATGTTATTTGTTTTTCATTTATATAAATGTAAGATTGCCTATGTCATATGTGATAATTTAAAAAAAGATGTTTATTGAAAAAAAATGATAATTATCTATCAGTTTTGGCAATTTATTTGCCATTGTTTTAGGAATTATAGACAAACTTTTAATCCATCCATATTTAAAATTTCAAAAGGGTCTACATGAAGCTGGGTCTGACAGGTCTTTACCCTCCTTAAGTAATACAGACACCACAGCTTTAATCCAAGGTGCCAATGCTTCCCCTTCTTTTAAAACACTATAAAACAAAGTCTTCCAGATCTTTATCACTTTCTTCCCTCCAAACTTCCACAATACCATCTGTTCCTGGAGACTTCCCTACAGTTTGATTATTCATCACCATTTTTATATCTTAACTATTAGTTGTTGAGCCTCATCTTCTTCTAATGTTGGCATAATTAAGTCTTCCATAAATACTTCCATGTGTGCACTTTGTAGTTTCCACATTCCTCCTCTTTATACAGATTTTCTGAAAATTTCCAAAATATTTCTAATACCTCAAAAGGATCTCTGGTTATTTTTCCTGTCATACTTCCTACGTTTGGTGGCAACCCTTTCTACTTTCTGTTGCCAAGTTTTTGTGTTCTTTCTAAACTCAAGAGCATTAAATATTACCTTACTTTTTCTTTAGCACTCTGCAGCTGTTCCTCTTCTCGTTCTGAGAGATTCATCTTATTCTGTAGTATTTTAACCATATCTTTCTCTTTTATTTCTACCCTATTTTAAACCCCATTTTATTTTATCCCACCTACAAGTATCCATTCTGAAGAAATTTCTAATTGTAGAATATTTAGTACTACCCATTCCTTAATCCTCTTTTTTTAACAGATAAGTGGGAAAGCACCAGTGTCTCATTTGTCATCACCCTGCATTTTTATCTTAGCTTTTATTGAAGTATGATCACAAATAGTTATTGCATGTATGTCAAAGATTTTAATTAAATGCACATGCTCCTGGGAAATACAACTTCTAAGGAGAAAAGTACAGTTAAATTCCTATTTACCTGTAACAGTAGATGTTTACAGAAAATACTGCCTTACTGACATATGGGTAAAAGTGCCCTGCTACCCTTACTCTGGCAGTTTATCAAAGCTCAGAGGCTCTCCCACTGCCTTGTCTGTGGATGTGATGGACCAATCACCTGTCAGTACAGGGACTGTCTTTCAGACCCATAAGGCAGGACCCTTTAAGTTTTGTAGGGTCCATCAGGAAGAGACAAAAATGCAAGCTTTGTGAACACCTACTGCTCCAAACAATACACTCGTATGAATGCAGGCACGCATGCAAATGCACACACACACACACACACACACACACACGCACAAAATAAAGGTCACTGAGCATAACTCAATGGCAACTTCAGCACTGAACTATATTCTGTTGAATATCTATCCTGTAAACTTTATCAAATTCACATACTCACTTCATTCCAAATGTGTCATCCTGTAACACTGCTATTTGCACTCTGCATTTCTTAATATAATTCAGGTAGATGGTGGGTACGCACTGCTAGTAATGCACTGTGTTCTACAAACATCTACTGTTACAGCTAAGGCGGTATTATACAACAATACTACATTCAATAAACACTGCCTTATGGGCATATGAGTAGATTCCCAAAGCTTAACCAACCTGGGAGGAGGAAGGATAAGAGTCTTGGAACCTCTGGAGATTCGTCCTAGCAAAGCCTGTTCTGGATTTAGGAAAGGCATCCAAGCTTGTATTGTTTCATAATAGTATGGAGAGAGGACCAAGTTGCTGCCTCTAGAACAGTTCTAGAGTCAACTCATTTCCAATATGACACCAAAGAGGAAAAGGTCCTAGAAGAAAACATGTTTACTTTTCGTGGATTCACCTTGCCATGGTGAGTGAAAAAAAAAATACCAGAAGACAACCAGCAACAAATGGTTTGCTTGGAGACAGGTTAACCCTTCCTTGCCCCCGTGAAGGAAATAAAGGGTCTTTCAAACTTCCTGAAGGCTTTCATTCTGTCAAGATAGTACCTGAGCTGCAGATGCACATCCACGGTATGAAGTATCCCCACTTCACTTTTTTAACACATTCATTAAATTATCACTTAGACAAAAATATATTTATATAAAAGAAAAAAATCATGTTAACCTGTTCACAGTTACAAGCATTATACATTACATACATGCTTTTATACACTTATCAATGCAGCATTGCATAAACTGCTCAATTCCTGCCATCCTTTAAACTTCACTCCACTTCCAAAACATTACTCTGTATGTACTGTGCCCACAATTTCCATTTTTTTTCTATGTAGTTTGCTGCATTCTTTCTAAAGATCCCACTTTCAGTTCTTTTATCTCTGTTACATTTACTGCTTCAAATATGTTGGTTTAAGCTTTGATTCCCATTTTCTAGTAACTGTTTTTTGGCAGTAACCAGAACTAAACTTAACAAGGCCTTATTGTGTCTAGGCAACTCAGACCCTGTATCCCAACTCAAAAAATCACTTCTAGTTACACCCATCTGCTAACGTAATATTTCTGACACTCTGAAGATAGCTTTTAAAGTATGGCAACTCATTACACTCCCAAAAATAGAAGTTATGTTCTTACCATAACGTTCCATGTTAGTTGTCTTCTTCTCGCCTTCTTTCTTGCTGGATGGGTTCGGAGCCGATCCTCGGCTCCGACTCGGCCACTCTAAAAGCTCGAGAGTTGGTTCCACTGGCTCGAGGCTCCCCTTATATCCCACAATGCTAGGCGGTAATACCTCAGATCTCGTTTGTAAGCTAGGCCCAGCCAGGAGAAAATCCAGAAACACTGGAAAGGGGAAAACCACCTCTATAAGATGACAGAAGGAAGGTGACCTACAACCTGATGAGGGAATATATACATAACACAGTATATGCATATACAAATAGAGGTGGTAGGAAAAAAAGGTCACAATCAAACTCCTCTAGGTCTGTCCAGGCTAGGGGGAAGGAGGGTGGGACGCAAGAAAGAAGGCGAGAAGAAGACAACTAACATGGAACGTTATGGTAAGAACATAACTTCTATATGTTAAGTTGTCCATCTCGCCTTCATTCTTGCTGGATGGGACCGCGTCCCTAGCACCTTGTCCCGGGTGGCGTATCTGAACAGACTCTTGAGTACAGTGGAACCAAAATTAGCTCTGTGTCTGGAAGCCAAGTCCAACTTATAATGAGAAATGAAAGTGTGAGGAGTAGCCCATGTAGCTGCCGCACAAATCGTATCAATAGGCAGCCTGTCTTGGAAAGCTATAGAAGTAGCCAAAGCTCTAGCTGAATGAGCCTTAGGTTTGTTTGGTAACTTTTGATGCCTAATCTCATACACAAAAGAAATCAAGGATGTAAGCCATCTGGAGAGTGATACTTTCGAAACTGGAAGGCCCTTTCTGCCTTCTGCATAAGAAACAAACAGTTGGTCAGCCTTTCTGGTCTGTTTGGTCCTATCCAAATAATACCTTAATTGTCGATGAACATCTAGCCAATGTAATTTCTGTTCAGACCTGTTAGAATAGTTAGGAAAAAACACAGGAAGGTCAATGTTTTGATTTAGGTTTGCCTGAGAGGCTACTTTGCGTAAGAAGGATGGGTTGGTCCGTGGGATACCCTATCCTTATGAAACAAAAGATAAGGGGATCGACTGCAGAGTGCATGAAGCTCCGAGACTCTTCTAGCCGAAGTAATGGCTACCAAAAAGAGTGTCTTCCAGGATAGCAATTTCATTGAACACGAAGCAGCAGGTTCAAAAGGGGGAAGAATCAAAGATGTGAGAACTAAGTTAAGGTCCCAAGAAGGAGGAGGATTTCTGATAGGAGGCTTGAGAAGAAAAACTCCCTTCAAAAAAGCTTTGCAAAGCTTGTGAGACATGATGGCAGAATCTGAGATTCAAACATGAAAGTTAGAAATAGCTGCCAATTGAACCTTAAGAGTAGAAGGAGACGAACCTGCGTGGAATAGTTCGGCTAAGAAATCAAGGACCGTTTGAATGGAAGCAGTGAAAGGATCTATGCCCCTTCCTTGAGCCCAATAGGAGAAACGTTTCCACTTACTAAGATAAATCTTCCGAGTGGAAGATTTATGGGAAGCTATTAAAATATCTCGAACTGAGTGAGATATTAGAGGAAGCCTGGCTAAGGTTGGAATTGGAGGAACCAAGCAGTGAGGTTCAGAGAGGGGAGGGAGCGATGTAACTGACCCGACTGATGGGTCAAAAGATCTGGAACTAGGTCCAGATGCCAGGGTTGCTCCAACAGAAAATGGTGCAGAAAGGGGAACCAAACCTGTCGAGGCCAGTAAGGGGCAATGAGGATCAATGAAGCTTTCTGAGTGATGGCTTTCTGTATCACTTGAGAAATTAGTGGGAAGGGAGGAAATGCACGAGTCAAACGCTGAAATGAATCCAGATATAAATCCAAAAACCACGACTGTTGAGTAAAAACCTTTATGTAGACACCACAAAGCTTTCAGGTTAAACAACCCTTTCTCAATGCATAACATCAGGTATAGTAAACACGCCTATTTATACATAGTAACTATCATATGACCTACAGCCACAATCACATGATAGGTGAAATGCAATAAACATATACAAAATATTAAATAGCATATGAAACATATAAAATTTAAAATATACATTAAAATACACTTTATATTATATATGAAAAATAAAAATATATTATTACTACTTTAATCTAGTATGTTGTATCTTTGTCAAAATAGGTTTTATTGATACACTAGCATTTAGACCTGGGCCTATATCGGCCGCAAGTCTCACTATCCATTCATATTCTTTAAGGTCTAGGAGGTTGGACAAATCTCCTCCCCTATTTGTTGCCGTTACCTGGTCAATTATTCTAAATTTAAAATTATGATTAATTCCATGAACTTGTATGTGCTTATATAAAGCATTATTTTCATTACATAGTCTGATGTTGGACTTATGTTCTATGATTCTCTCTCTGAGTTTCCTCGTAGTTTTGCCCACATAGAATGCTGGGCATATCTCACAGGTTGCTATATAGACTACATTATTAGTAGCACAAGTACCATAGCCATAGAATTTAAATATTTTCTTCGATACAGGTTGTATAAAAATATCAGTATCAGAATGGCATGACTTACCATTTGTACATATAAATATATCTCCACAGCAACTGCAGTTATGACAAGCATAAGTACCAGGCCTCATCATCACATTTTTTATAGCCCTTACATTATTAAAATCCATATATCCCAATATATATTTTAATGTTCTCCTATTTCGATAACTGAACTGGGGTCTATCTCCTACTATTAATTTAATCTCTTCTTGTGCTAATAGAACCTTCCAATATTTGGTTATTATATTTCTAATAGCATATGTCATAGGGTTAAATGACATAGTAAATCTTAAATCAGAGTCATTATTTGACAATGTCCGGGAAATATCTCCCTCATTGGATGTCATAAGGAAAGTGGGTTTAAAGAGTGTATCTCTACATGATATGACATGTTGTTTAACGTTCAGAAGTAAGTCCATGGAGTAACCACTTTTTATAAAGTCTTCATGGACTTCATCAATCTGTTTTAAAAATATTTCATTCGTGGTGTTAAGTCTACTAATCCTAGCCATTTGGGCTTTAACTATGCCTTTAAACACATGAGGTGCATGCATACTGGTTGCATGTAGATATCTACCAGATGCTACCTCTTTTTTAAAAACCATAGTTTCAATATTATTATTATATTTTTTAACAGTAATATCCAAAAAATTTACAGATTCATTTGAAACTTCTATCTTAAACTTCAAAAAGTTAGTACCATTTAGGTATGATATATATTCCATAAGGTCAGGTAAAGATCCTTTCCAAAGGAAAAAACAGTCATCTACAAACCTCTGATAAAATATGAGGTTATCATTCAGGGATTTTTCACCATCATTCACATGAATCTTTTCCCATTGATAAAGCACAAGGTTGGCATACGTATTTGCCACAGGTGTACCCATTGCTACCCCTGTTTGCTGTAGATAGTAATCATTATCAAAAAGAAAAATATTATTCTTCAATACTAAATCTAATAGCATACAGATATTCTCAATATGTCTAGCTGTAAAGTGTGAACAATGTACTAAGAAACTTCTTATTGAGTCTATACCATAGTCATTGGGAATCACCGTAAATAATGAATTAATATCCATAACGACCATATATATACCATTAATATTCATATTTAACTCCTTTAAATTCAAATAACATTGTCTTAACAATCAAAAAATCAGACGTATCTTTAAGCACTGTTTTACATTTAGATAGTAATGGTTGTAGTTGTTTTTGTAAATACAGAGAGACTGGTTCAGTTATCCAGCCCTTTCCAGACACAATCGGTCTCATTGGGGGATTATCCCTAGATTTATGTACTTTAGGAACTCCATACAGTTGTGGTACAGTAGGGCATGGAACAGTAAAGAAATGAAACAAGTCTAGTGTAATATCATTTGACAGCTGGAGATCATATATACACATATTTACATAGCTAATGCATTTCCTGACTTCTAATATTGATATTTGCTTAAATGCTGTTTCATCTCTAAGTAGTGACATGACTGATTGTATATATACACATTTATCCATGATGACTATAGAGCCTCCCTTATCTGCCTTCTTAATGATAATATTGGGATTATCTTTTAGCTCATTCATAGCCTTATGTTCCGACTGTGTGGTATTGAAAGTTATACTAGTTCTTTCACAATCATAAGTTTTTCGAATATCAGACTCACATAAATTGTTAAATGCTATTAGAACAGGTGGATAACAAGGTATAAACGTACTACGTCTTTTACATACATTATTATCATAGCTGTCATTTTTAAAAAAGGGAGGAAATGCATACAGAAGTCCCCGGGGCCAAACTTGGACTACAGCGTCTCTGCTGGGATGGCCTGGTAGAGGAAAGAGGGTGAAATAATCTTTGCACTTGCTGTTTTGGGGAGTAGCAAAAAGGTCGCAGCAAGGCTGGCCCCACTTCAGAAAAACTTTTTCCAAGACTGAATTTTTCAGAGACCACTCGTGAGGCATGAGAATAGCTCTGCTCAATTTGTCCGCAATGAGATTGGACTTCCCGGGGATGTGCGTTGCTATCAGAAACCGCTGAGAAGAAATCGCCCATTGCCACAGTCTGAGTGCTTCTCGACATAGGGGGTAGGATCTGCTTCCGCCTTGTTTGTTGATATACCACACTACAGACATGTTGTCTGTCTGAATTGCTATCGTTCCCATCGGAAGAGAGTCTTGAAGGGCTTGCAACGCTAAAAGCACCGTTCTCATCTCTAGAACATTTATATGCAAGTGGCGTTCGTAAGGTTGCCATATGCCCTGTCCTGCCCGATCAGGGAGGCGTCCGTTGTCAGAGTAGCAACCGGAGGGGGAGGGACAAAGGGTCTTCCTAGGAAGAGCTGGGGTGAAGAAATCCACCAAAGAAGATGATTCCTGCATGCTTGCGTTATCACAATGGTGTGGGACATCGGAAGTTGGTATGACCATTGTGTGAAGAGCATCCACTGTAAGATTCTCATGTGAAATCTGGCTAATAGAAGTAGAGGGATAGCAGCCGCCATAATCCCCAGTACTTTTAGGACTAATCTGACTTTGATTCTGTTGCTGTGGAAAAGGAGAGACTAGTTTGTGTATGTCTGCTATCCTTTGGTCTGTGAGTCTCGCAGACATGCTGACTGTGTCTAGATTTGCGCCTATGAAGGTAATAGCACGACAAGGTGACAAAACAGACTTTTTGCAATTTATTGAGATACCTAGCTTTCGAAATATGCGAAAAGTGTAGTCTCTGGCAAGTAGTAGAAGATGCTTGGTGGGAGCTGTAAGGAGCCAGTCGTCTAAGTATGGAAACACCTGGAATCCTTGACGTCTCAGGTGAGAGGCAACCACTGCCATGCATTTGGTAAACACCGGGGCTGTGGTGAGTCCAAAGGGCAGGGCTCTGAATTGAAAGTGACTGGTTCCCAGCCTGAAGCGGAGGAATCTCCTGGAGCGTCTGTTCATTTTTATATGATAGTACGCATCCTGGAGGTCTATAGAGCACATCCAGTTTTCCTTTCCCAATAGGGGTAGGATGGATTGCAACGTGACCATCCGAAATCTTGTTTTCTTGACCGACTTGTTCAAGATGCTGAGATCCAAAATGGGCCTCCAGTCCCCTGTTTTCTTTGGAACCAAAAAGAATTTGGAGTAGATTCCGGATCCTTGCTGGTCTGCTGGAACTGGCTGAATGGCTCTTTTTGCAAGCAACTTTGATATTTCTAACGCTGCTTGATCCCTTTGAGCGGGTGGAACATCTGGAAGGGACTTTTTTGATTGATTTGGAATGCGAAAGAACGGAATGGAATAGCCTTCGGAAATGATGGACTGTACCCACTTGTCTTGAGTTAGAGATCGCCAGGCTTCTGGGTACAGTGATAATCTTCCCCCGACTGCCTCCGAAGGTGGACAGTCGGGCAACACCTCAGGGATGTTGAAAGGGCTTATCGGAAAAGGTTTCTCGATTGCCCTGGTTCTGCGGACCCCCCCTGCCTCTAGGGCGACGTCTACCATTATTGTTCCCCCCTCTGCCTCTAGAGAGGAACCGACTCTGTGCATCAGGCAAAGCCCCTTGAGATTGCTTGCGGAACCACATCTTTCCACTTTTCTGGCCCTTGGGGTAAGGCCTAGAAGGAGTAGAAAAACGGACTCCGACGGCAGAAAGAGTTTTGCCATCCGTCTCGCACCTTGTCAAGGTTTCTTTCACTTGAGGACCAAAAAGGGACGATCCATCAAACGGGGAATTAGTGAAAGACGTCTTAAAGGGATCCGCAAAATTGCATAGCCGCATCCAGGCATGCCGGCGTAAGGCCACACCTGTACCTGCGGCTCTGCTCGCTCCATCAGCCGCATATGAAAGAAGGCGCATGGAGGAGTTAGCTATCGAATTGAGGGTTGCCAGCTGAGCGTTCATCTTATCCTGAAAACCCGCAGGTGTAGGATCCTTTAACATCTCACTTGCTTCCTTGATCAAGTCTCTTTGAAGACGAGTGAAATGACAGAGGTAGTTCAGCGAACGCATTGAAAAGGTCGCTGACGAAAACATCCGCTTCCCGTACCTGTCCATAGACCTAGATTCCTTGTTAGGGGGATGGACAGGTACTGAAGGATCAGCTAGTTCCTTCTTGGTGGCAGCAGCTACCACCATAGCATCCACAGAAACTCCTTTAGTCAAAACTTGTTTGTCTGCTGGTGCTGTAATAAACTTTGAAGGTCTCCTGGGGGTGGGGTCCACAGAGTCAGGAGCCGTCCAAGCCTTTTTTGCTACCACCTGCATAAGGGGGTCAAAGGAGGGGGACACCCAGGAGGTGGAAGGGCGAGAGCCGAACGCCTCAAGATACACAGATTCATCCTCCGAAGGGTTAAGGGCTGGCCAATTCCCCCTCTGTTTTAAGATCTCCAGGATGTCTGCAAAGGAGACATCTTCAGAGGGGGAACGGGGGAAACCTTCAGAATCCTCTAAATCCGTGTCAGGTGAGTCTATGTGCTTCCTCTTGCACTTTCTCTTCCTAGGGGGCTCTCCTGCCAATTCAGGAGAGGCCTCGGAAGAGGATGAAATCCCCACAGGGGATTCTTGAGGAGCTGGCTCTCTGAGGTCTGGGAAGAGGGAGTGAGTAGAAATTACCTGAGGCACAGAGGAGGGAGGGGCAGACGGAGCCGACTGTGGAGTTGAACCAGGTTCCAACACACTCCGCTCCGAAGAGCTGAAAACCTCCCTCGGCACCGACAGTGATGGCTCCGAGGCCAATGTCGGAGCCGAACTCACCAGCGCCGAAGCACCGAGAGGGAGAGCGGGGTCGGACAAGGGTCCGATGCCACTCACCCCCTCGGAGCCGACGAGGGAAGTCCGGCACCGAGATTCTTCCAATGAAGAAAACGGAGCAGACGGCGCCGAAGACAATTGTATCGGCTCCGACGCTGCCACAGTCTCTGGTCCAAAACGCCCCGGCTCCGAACTCAAAGGAGTCGGAGGAGGAACATTTTGAGAAATCGGATTAAGCATCGACTGCTGAGTCGGGCTCTGAAGCATTTGGGCTAGTGCCTCGGACTTAAGAAGTCGACTCACTACCCTCTGAAGGTCATGGTCTGAAAGTCTCGATGACCTAGAGGAGTGAGATCTATGGCTCCGTTCAGACAGCAAGGGAGATGCTGGAGCCGAATGAACGGAGCCAAGAGACGGTGACCTAGACCTTTTCCTAGTTGCCGGTTCCGATAATTTTATCGGAGCCGACTCGGTGATTTCCAACACCTCGGCTCCTGCCGGAGCCGAGGGAACCGAAGAAATAAGAGTTCGAGTCTCATCGGCTCCAGCCGGAGCCGATGTTGTAGCAGACTTCGAAGCCTTAGGTGTCGACTCAGAAACTGGAGCCGAGGACCTAGAAGACTTGGAGGGTTTGCCCGAAGAAACAGTTGGGGGACCCTCAGGCTTCAATAAGCCTCGTAATATAAGTTTATTTTTTCTTTCCTGCAGGACTCTAGGGCTGAAGCCATGGCATACAGCACAAGAGTCCTGCAGGTGTAAAGGTCCCAGGCAGTACACACAAGAAGTGTGACCGTCTGTCAGAGACATTTTCTGACAGCACGAGTCACACTTCTTGAAGCCTGAGACCTTTGAATCCTTAGACATTTTTAAGGAAAAAAGTGTAACCACCACACAACACAAACACACCGATTACACTATCCACTAAGGTTAACTAAAATTAAACTACTAAAATTAGTTAGTTTTTAAATCCCTACCAACACATACACTCTACTAATAAGGGGATGGAAGGGCCCGAAGGCCTGAGGGAAGAACTAATAAGTTCTTGAGGAAAAAAGGGTGGATAAACAGGTAGGAAGGGGTCAAAATCCACTCAACTAAGGGAAATAACGAGAAAAAACTAAATTAAAGGGGCTTAAATTAACTATAGACTAATCTATATGAACTGACCTGAAGCCGGTAGAAACAACACACCTCGATCGCTGTAGCGGCAAACGAGATCTGGGGTATTACCGCCTAGCATTGTGGGATATAAGGGGAGCCTTGAGCCGGTGGAACCAACTCTCGAGCTTTTAGAGTGGCTGAGTCGGTGCCGAGGATCGGCTCCGAACCCATCCAGCAAGAATGAAGGCGAGATGGACAACTTAACATCATTTGTTCCCAGCTACCTCTTTCTTCCTCATCACATCTACAACATTTGCCATCTCCCTATGGAAACAAAATTTTGAGTCTGCCTGGCATATAAAAATACCTAAGCAAAACACTTCCAAGTGATAATACTAAATCTTTAAGACTTAGTTGCATATTTGGAAGTCATACATATGTCCTCCCATTCTTTCCTTCTGATCTGCTTATCCAATCTCTCTTCCCAATCTTTTCTAATCTCCTCTAATTGATTCCTATAGCTATCATGCAATATGTTGTTATGCTCTACTAATCATCCATTTTTTAACAGCAGCTTATGTTCTAGATTCAACTAAAAACTCAATCAGAGCAGTTCTTTCACTTAGGATTCACATATCCCTTTATTTTTGTCTATACTACAATATCAGTCCCTGATAGGTAAGGCAGTCTCTAGTCTGCAGTCCAAATGTCTTCTTGGCCTCTTTCTATTTAATTACCTTTCCCCTCTCTAGTTATTTGCTCCCAATACCTTGGTTTCTTTACCAGGAAATTTCATCCCCTCTTCCATATCCTCTGTACCCCTAATTACAGTCACCCATATCAAAATAATCTCCTTTCTCCATTCTCATGTTAGCTTAGCTTTCAGAATACATTCTTCTACTTTATGAATATAATGTTCTGTATGGTTATTCTCCTTAATAATCTGCATCCACAATCCCACTCACTCCGTATTTGTTAACCTCCCCAACTTCATCATTCCTTTCCATGTTAAAATATAGCTTTCTGCTTGTGTTATATATAGTAGCCCTTAACTGTGTAGCTCTAAAATATCTCTTCAAATCAGGTAATCATAAATCACCTTGTTTTATTAGAAGAATCAACTTAATCCAATTGACCTTTGCTCTCTTCTCCTACCATAAAAAAAAACATTCATCTCCATTAATTACTGCACAGAACTTCTCCTGTGGTTGATAAAAATATGCCTGGCCTGTATATAAAACTAAAGTGACTAAACACATTTTCACTGCTTGTATTTTGCTATCCATGTCCATAAACAAGAGCTTAAATTTTCTCAGTTTTTATATTGACTTTTGTTTAGTATCTTCTCATATATCCTTAGTTGCCCTAGCAGAATCCTTTTTAACCCATACTGCTATAGACTTAATTTTATCTTGTTAACATAAATATGGGTACTGCAGTAATCAAACAGTAAGCTAAAAGCTGGTTAAGACTGAAGTCCATAAATATGGGTATTGCTAAACCAATTCAAGTGTAAGTACATTGTTTACAGCTATAGCACTGGTTTTCCCTTAATTAAGTTTATATCACAAAAACACCTGAAACAGTCTCAAAATGTTACACAACACTCAGATGTCCTCTTCTGACTTTATCCGGTACAAATTAATATCCATAAAATAAAGGCACTTTTTCTTGATTATCATACCAATTACAACCTTACATTTCTGAGTCCATTATTTTCTTTGCCAATGGTTCTAAATATAAAGCAAATAACAAAAGGGAAAGAGGACACCCCTGCCTGGTTCCCCTGTTCAAACACAACTTACTCACACTTTACTTTTTGCCTCCAATCCCCTCACATATCCTCCTAAATAGCCTTATTACTGCATCATGGAATGCAAATGCTTCCACTGGCCTACTCATAAAATGACAGCTTACTCTGACGAATACTTTCTCTGTATCAAGACCCAACAACAACAGAGGTATTTTCTTACATTCTGCTTCCCTCTGAATCATCATTATTCTATTAATGTTGTCAAATGTTTGCCTCCCTCGCCGCAAAACAACACTGATCCATATCTACACCTTTGCGATTATAGAATAAACACTTTACAATCATGGTTTAAAATTGAAATGGGCACACATGAAGCTGGGCCTGATGAATCTTTACTAAGTACTACAGCCGCCACAACTTTCTTCCAGGATGTTGGTGCTTCTCCTCCTTTTAAAATACTGTTGAATAAAACCTTCTAGAGTCTTCTCTCCTAGCTTCTAAACCCACAAGAACACCACTTATTTCTGGAGACTTCCTTGAAGACTAATTATCTGTCACCAGTTTTATTTTATTTCCACCTATCTTAACTGTTAATTGTTGAGCCGCAACTACCTCTAACCATGACACATGCAAGTCTTCTATAAATGTTTCCATTTGTGCTTTTTCTTGATTTTCACATTCCTCTACTTTATACCAATTTTTTATAACATTTTTGAAATATCTTTAATACTTCTACAGGATCTCTGATTTTTCTTGTTATAGGCTCTAAGTTTGGTAACAGTACTTTCTCCTTTCTGTTGCCAAAGATGTTGTGCTAAAAGTTTTTCTGCTCTGGAGTTATCAAAAAAAAAAAACAATTGCTAAACAACAATCTTTCTAAAGCATATTATCCTGATACTCCTTTACTTTCTCTTTAGCACTCTGCAGTTGCACTTTTTTTGTTGTGTGAGACCCTCCCTTATTCTAATTCAACCTTTGTCAGCCCCTCTAAATAATTTGTACTTCTTAACCATCTTTTCTTCTTCTTTCAACCCTATTTTTAAAATTCCACATTAATTTTTATCCTACTCATTAGCTATAACGTCTGAAGAAATTTCTGTCTTCCCTAATAATTCTAAAATAATTTTCACTACCCAAACCTTAAATTCTTGTCTTTTTAACAGGTGGGTGGGGAAGCACCAGCGTCGCATTTTTACTTCATTACCCAATTTTTTTATCTTAATTGTTATCTTGATCTGAAATATACTGGATGTGTGCTGAAGCTTTCGAATTTCACATTCTCCTGTCTAGTCCAGTTATTGTACCTGGGAAATGCTCACAACTTCCCACTACTGAATGCATGTTTTCCATAACAAATGTTTTTATAAATGTATTCTGAAATCTACCCTCTTGTTATATTTTCCCTTATAGGTCCCCTAGCTACATCCTCAATACTGCAAATCAAGTTACAGTCCACATACAAGTAATGTCTGCTGCTGAAAGGTGTTTATTTCTCCCAAAATTTTCTTCAGCTTCATAATAGCAGTTTTAGGTGGAATATAAATACATGCCAGCGTAATCCTCCTCTCTGGCCAGTAGCCAATTACTACCACAAATGCACCATTACTATTATTTTTTCTTCTATCACTACTGAAGCTCCTCTAGCAAGTAGTATTAAGTACTCTCCTTGTCCTTTGTCCCCGATATTCTGTTGAATATCTATCCTGTAAACTTTATCAAATTCACATGCTCACTTCATTCCAAATGTGTCATCCTGTAACACTGCTATTTGCACTCTGCATTTCTTAATATAATTCAATATTCTTGCCTTTTTGTTTATACCTGCAAGGCCATTAGCATTCCATAACAACATGCTGTAGCCATTGTAAGAATTTATTATTCTCACTTATTTTATATAACAATTTTTTAAATGTCTATTTCCAACTTTTGTGTTACATGCACCCAACTAATGTTTAGCAGCTTGATCTTGTCTACAGTTGTTTCTTGTCATCTTTATTTGAGCTTATGTCAACAAGACTTTGTTCTACTGAAACGCGAACAAAAAACTAAACGCACTCAAAGAACACCTCCGTAACTGGTTAAATTAAAACAAACACACAAAACTATGTACATCTTCAAATAGTGAAGTTTAACCCTCCTGACAGGAACAATTGTCCAAGTCAAAAGCTGCACACACAGGCATAACTTAACATTAACGTTATCCATGCTAAGTCGCATGTTATGGCCTGTGCTCCTACTTAATCTAATTGCGGTCTGTTCTTGTCTTATCTTTATTCTCCTTCCAAATGTGAAAAACAGCATATATCCTTTCAGAAAACATTAACCTTTAGCCTTAAACTGCTTCCCGCTATAGTCACCTTGTCTCCATGGAATCACAATTACCAAATGTACAGCTCTTCAAACCTCTCAACTTAAACATTTGCCAAATGAAGACTTTTCACTGCACTCAGTGTCCTCTCATTTTCTTGCCTACATGAAAAGCGTGTTATAAGATTAAGCCAAAGGCTTTAATCTAGACATTCACTTATGCAAAAGTAAGACAGAACATAACCCTACATATATAAGCTGTGTACTTTTACAACCCATCCCCACCTCAACAACTCAAGGTTACAGCAAACCAACTTAAACATGCTTTTGCCAAGCCTTTCTTTTCTTTTTACATTTTAACGCCTATGTTTCTTAAAACTAAAAAAGAAATACAACGACACTTGTTTACTTTAGTATCTTTATTACATACAATAACCACAATTACTTTACTATATAACACGCAATCTATATTATTTAATGTTTTATACAAATACTGTTAAACAAAAATTGTAGCTAGTTTTTTTCTCCCCCCTACAGTGTCCTTCTAAACATTAATGACATGAAGCGGGTTATATGCATTTCAGTCCACCACAAATTTAACAAAGTCAGCAAAGTCCAATCTTTCCACTTTTTCTTGTAAAGCAATTTTTCACAAATGCGATTGAAACTTTATAGTATTTCTTCTAGTCACCAGTTTCAATGTTGCTGGTCGTCTTCTTGTTCATCGCCATCTCCCAAAACACAGACTCCAGTTCAAGTCCAAGGTACTCCGATTCTAAAAGTCAGCTCCTGTGCTTTTTCCTGTGTCATATGCATTTTCCTTTGGAACACGGAAAAAGGTTTCACTGGCAAAGTCTCTCTATAGGCTTTCTTATCAGCAGAATGAGAAGCAAGTCCCTTTCTGTTTGATGGCTCAGTTTTTGTTGGACAAACTTTTGTCTTCTCCTTAGCCTCTTCTCCGTCACAATTGTCGTTTAAAATCCAGGAAAAAAATATTCTGAAGATGACCAAGTACAGCAACTTTAATCTCACACTTGCCTCTTGACAGTGCCCAATTGCTGGGATAAATTTATCTTCTGCATGGTGTACAGTGAATAATCATTTTCCAGAAACTCAACTATCTCCAGTTTTAATACTTTGCCTTTTTGCCACAGTTTTGTCAGGATCAATTCTTAATGCTGGTATGACAGCAACCAAAACCTTTATTAATAAAGATCCAGTCTCATGGCCAGGTTTGAAACATACACATGATGTGCTCTTTCAATTAACAAATCCTGCTGAGGAATACTAGTCCAGTTGCTTAAAATTAATAGTCTGTTCCTTCCGGTTTCTATGAAACAGCAGAACAGTTCAGGTTTTCCCTGTGTGCTCTGTCCTCTAACTCTACCACTTTTTGAAACAGCAGCTCTTCTTTGGCAGTGTCACACTCGGCCGGCATTTACTTCATTTTGACCTCAGATTTTTGCAGTTTTATCCTTTCATCTGGATAAGTGTTTAAAGCTTCTTCCATTTTTCCCCAGTCTTTTATTTAAGGTGATATAGTCTTTCAGTGTTTTGTTTTACTCAACTCTGAGCACATTTGACTTAGTGTTTCATTTAGATTATTGGAATTCATGTCTTGTACCAAAGCTGAAGCTTTCTTTTTTTCACACTGGGAGAACTGAAATCAAGCTGTTGATTAGTATGTAGCCATCTTGCAAGTCCAGCCTTCACTTATTCTTAGCTTTTCAAAAGAACAGAGAGATTAATAGACTGAAAGTGAATTCTGAGACCATTTTTGTCATGAAAGAGGGGTTAGTACATAACACAACACTGTACCTGTGAAAAAATCAGGTAAAGTTTCTCATCATGAGAGCCTGCAGCTCAGAAAATCACCCTGCAGATGTCAGAGCAATAAGCAAAATGGTTTTCCATGTTATGAACTTCAGATCAGCTTGAGTCACCAGTTTAACAGGTGGTAAGGTTAATTTTTCCAGAATATAGTTGAGATCCCACAAAGGAGGAATTTGTTTGTGAGGGGGGTCTCATTTGCAATACTCCTTTCCTGAAACATTTTACCAAAAGAGAAGAAGAAAGAGGAAGAGGATCCATTTTTAGACAAACAGATGGCCGCTGAACGCACCTTAATGGACTCATGCAATAAGCCATCCTGAAGTAGCTTACACAAATATTTGAGACCAGAGGAATGTTAAGCTCAAGGGACCCTCTGCGCACGCTTAGGTACCACTTACAAAACACAATCCATTTGTAAACATATGATTTTCTAGTAGCAGGTTTTCTGTCCTCTTTTAACACCTATTACACATTCTCATGAAACAGGTATCTAAATGAAGTCAAGATTGGCTCATATAGAGTGTCAGTTGTAGAGTCTCAAAATTGAGGTGCACCATTCATCCCTGAGACTGTGTGAGCAAATCCAGAGTGTGACGACGTCTATGGCAATTCCCTTGGCCAATAACATTAGAAGGAGATCCAAGGCTGCCTGGGCCAATAGAGGGTCACCACAATGCCCTTTGGCATTTCTTTCTAAACTTACAGAAGTACATTATTAATCAGTGAAAAGGGTGGAAATACATACAGGAATATTCCCATACAAGGGAACAAGAATGTATTTGTCCTCTCAGCATGGTTTCAAGGATGTCTGGAACAGAATTTATCCAGTTGTTCATTGTGAAAGAAGGCAAATAGATCTATTTGAGGCATCCCTTACATTTAGACTAGATCCTGAAACACCACTGTCTTGAGTTGCCACTCATGCAGATCTGCCCAGGATCTGCTTAGTCTATCTGCCATAGCATTTAGCAGTGAAGGGATATATGACAGCAGAATCAGAGAATGCTGTAAAGCCAACTCCTCATTTGTTCAGGTACATCATTGTGGTGCTGTCTGTAACCACAATAGGAAGACATACAGTTCATAGGTATTGAAGGACTTTCCTTGCTAATGATGTGCTTCTGTGTAAAGTTGGGCCCACAGCTGACTTGCACTCGTATGGATACTGCTCCCCAAGCAAAGAGGGACAAATCTGTCTTGATAGATTGTGTCAGAATAGATGGGAAGAAGGGACGCCCTGGACTGATAATCAACATGGTCTACACAACTATAACTCTTGTCTGATGAAGGGCAGCACTGTAACTGGGATTCCAGGGAATGTAGGTACTACGTCTAACAATTTTGGACATACCATTGCATTCTCCTCATGTGGAGGGGTATCCCGAGAATCAAGGATGCTATCAGTCATAGAATTATTAGGAATTCTCTTGCCAAGGTGATGTTCATCCTGGAGAATTTCTGAAACACCTTCTCGTAAGACAGGATCTTGTCTTCAGGATGAAAAGCGATTCTTTTGCTGGCGTCTACTGGAAGACAAGGCTTTGTGAGGGTGTCAGGCACAACATCTGAAAGATCAACTTGAATCACAGCTGGGAGACTAATGTCGAGACTTTCTAGATTGATTCCAACATCTGGATACAGACTCTGCACAGATCAGCAAGTCGTCTAAGTAAGAAAAGATGAGAAGGCCAAGTGTCTGAAAGTGGGCCACTACCAGGGTGAAGCACATGGTAAACAATCGAGGTGCAGTGGATAGCCCCCAAGGGAAATGCAGTGGACTGATAGTGTGAACTAGACAAAACAAATGTCTGATACCTCCAGAAGTGATGATTAATGAGGACATAAGCACCCTTCAAGTCTATGGTCACAAAAAAGTAGCAGTCTGGCAGTAAAGGAAGCACTGTCTGCAGGGTGACTATCTTAAACTTGAGGACCTTGACAAAAGCATTCAGAAAGATAGGTCCAACAGTAGTCTCCAATTCAGCTAATTTTTGGCAACCAGGAAAATTCTGGAGTAGAAACCTTTCATGCTTTCTGAAGGAGGGATAAGTTCTATGACCAGAGTCCAGCATTTGCTGGAGAATAGGAGGGAATAAAATCTGGTCTAGCAGGTGAGGGGGACCCCCCCTTGAATGGAAGTGGATGCTTCTTCCACTGCCACCGGTAACCTCTGCCAACGATGTTGAACATCCACTTTTCGGGAACCACTGATGGCCAGGCTACCTTGCTGAGAGCTAACCTTCGAGACAGGGCACGCAGACAGGAATTTGAGAAAGATGGGTGCTATGCCATAGGTTAGAAAGCAAGAGGTTATCCTTTTGGGGAAAATAACCCATCCTGTCAGGTTTGGTGGAGCTCTTGTCCTGCCATTTTCTTTTGCTACCTTGGTTTTTGCTCACCTGGAGCGTCTGTTTGTCGTGTTGCCAAACATTATCCTGCTTACTGGAGGAAAACTTGACACCCCATACATAAGTTTACCTCAGTCGTCCATCCCAAGATTTAAGGATCTGATTATCTGATGTACCAAAAGTACAACAGTGGACCATTCATAATCTCATTTTGTAATTCATTACAAAAGCTTTGTATGTGCAACTAAGCATACACCTTATCACTACAGACATTGCTGCATTTCTAAAAACAGTATCAGTCCCCTCAAGGTAATCTTTAAACAATGCTTAGACACTGTGGAAACACTGGAAACAATACCTTTGACATAGACTTTTGCCCAGCAGGTAATCATTCATGAAATTTTTCTAACCAATACATATACACACTTCAACACAAACTTGCACATGAAAGAATGGTAGTTAAACACTTTAAATAAAAGCTACTTAGCTGAACAGTGTCAGTTTCTTTCCCTGTGATTCTAGCCACTTGCCTAACTTATATGACGGGACTGTATTTGATGAAGTCATTGTCTTTTTATTGGAAAAGGAGGGAATACAGAAGCAGGGTCTACAGACAAAAGGGCTTAGAGACCAGGCATGGCCAAGCACACCCTGAATTTCTTAAAACACTTTGTTTTGGATAGAGACTCATTCAGCAGAGAAGAATTGGAAGTTTTCTTAAAACTATCCTCCAACACTGTGATCAATGCAGAGAAGGTCACCATGTCTGGGGCTTCACCCTCCAAAAGATCATAAACCTTGCTGATCTTCGGGGCAGCCGATGATTGCTCCCAAATTAATACATCCCTAAATCTAGCCAACATTTAGGAAAAAGAAAATATTTACTTGGGTTTCTAAACCTGTTTTGCTCTCGGATGAAATTAACTGCTCAGACTCTTGACACTTCCGAAACCTCAGATTCCAGATCCCCCCTTCAAAATCAGGATCCCTGAGTGGCTGAACAGGGGTGGGAATGCCGCCATTTCTCATAATATGGGTTGGGTTTGCACCCCATAATTAACTACCTGAAGAACAGATCTAGCCATAGCAACCAGTTCAGGTGGAAAAACAGTCAGAGACTTTTTCCTGCAATGTGGCATGTAGTCCATTTCTTGTTTGCATGCACTACACCAGTGGGGAAATCCCTGGGGGAAGACATATCAATACTCAATACTGGCAACAGATACTGCACCCCTGCCTTCGACTGCCCCTAATGAGTTTAGTTATCTTGCACCTAAACCAGAAAATGGTACAGCTTAGAGGATGTCTGGCCCTTTTTCATGCACAGTTATGGTACTAACACCACACCAGGGGACCTGGAAGCAAAAAAGATTAGTGGTCTGATAGCCTGCCCAAGGGTACTGTAGAATCACAAGGCAAAGACTGAAACATACTTCTTGATTTACTTCTATGTTTTTAGGTAAACAAGGGGTAGATGGTGTGTGTGTGTGTGTGTGTGTGTGTGTGTGTGTGTGTGTGTGTGTGGTGGGGCTGCACCGTATCTGAATCCATCAAGTCAGGAAGCAAAAAAATAGCCAGATCAATAATAAATATGGCTGCAGGGTCAGCCCAGTACAAAAAATGGACAAACCCCACTATACTCCCTTAAAATAGAAACCTGAAGACTTTTTCTGCAGGGATACTATTCTGAATACTGCACTGAGTAAAATGGCATTATTTTCAGTAATACAGTTCAAAGTACAAAATACATTTCACAAAAGTCCACCAATTTTAATAAGCAAAGGCTAATTTCAGACTAAAATGATTAGAAACAGTAAAAAAACAGCCTTGGAAAGGAATAAAGTATAAACTTATGAAAATTTCCTGCCAGAAATGTTTACCATAAAAAATGGTGCTAAAATCACAATATAAACAGAAAAAGTGTCTAAAATGCTGTAAACCTACTCAAGCACCTCAAATAATCACAACCCCAAAGACAAAAATGCAGACACAGCAAGTTTTCTTTTCAAATCTTTCAAACTAAACTTTGAAATAAAAAGTATAAATCTTATACTGTAGGTAAAGTAAAACCCTGAAGTACAATCAATTTTCCAATCAGGAAAAAAGCAAGTAAATCAGTGGAATACACTACTCGAGTACTAATAGAAAAAGGCAGAGTGAGGAAATAAAACACAAAAGAGTTTCTTATCTGGGTTCAGCAGCACTAAAGAGATCTACAGTAAGGAGCATTCTAACAAGAGATTCTACTCTTACTCTTACTATGGCACTAGAAAACTGAGAGAGTCCTGATGGTCTGAATGGCAGTCCCTGTACTGCCATTTGATTGGTCCATCATACCTACAGATAGGCACAGGGAGGGGGAAGGGTAGAAAGGCACCATTGCCCATATGCCAGTAAGGCAGTGTGCTTGTTGAACATTGTTCCTTTTAAGAAAGCCTTGTAGAGTGTCAAAGGTGTGACGGGGTTCTGATTTTTTCCCAACATGAAAACTGGATATGGCTGTTAGTTGAACCTCTTTTGTTGATTAGCTGATACCTTTTGAAATAATCCTGCTAGAAAAATCCAAAATAGAGGGAACAGGTGCTGAGAACAGATCTAAGCCTTTAGAAGATGCCTAAATAGCAAATGTTTTCCATTTACTTCTCTAAGACTTTTTTGTGTTGGGTTTCTGAGATGACGATAAAATATGAGAAACCAAAGCTGAAAGACTGGTATCCGTGGCCATCACTGGAACTGGAGAAACCATGTGGTTAACTTGAGAGCGTTCAGATCTCACTAAGCCTGGCCATATGAGAGAGACAAAAAAACTGGAAAAAGATCCAGCACCCTTGGAGTGTGTTTTCAGTTAAGGAAGAAGGAAGGGAAACCAAAAATGCCAGGACCAGAAGGGGGCAATGAGAATCACTGTTGCCTTGTACCTGATGGCTTTTTGCAGAAACATGGTTATTGGGGGGGGGGGGGTCAACCGTGGACTACAGCATTCCTCTTTGACTTTCTCTTGGGGGGAAACAAGGCAAAACAGCTGCTGCAGTTGGTGTTCAGGTGGGAAAGTGAAAAGGTCTCAGCATGGTTTGTCCCAGCATACAGAAATCACAAGCAACACTGAGGAACCATTCCTGTGGCATAAGAACAGACCTACTCAGTTTCTCTGGCAAAAAACTGGAAGCCCCTAGGATGTGCACTGGTACTAGAAAGTGTTGAGTAGACAATGTCCACTGTGCCACTCTTTTGGCTTCCTGGCAAAATAGGTATAAGCAGGTTTCCCCCTGCATTTTGATGCAACAGACTATCACCATGTTGTCTGTAAGGATAGAAATCACAACCTCAGGGAGTGTCCTGAAAAGCATGCAATGACAGGAAGACTGCCCCCTCATCTCCAAAGCACTGATGTGAAGATTAGCCTTGGTCATGTACCACATGACTTCAACTTTTTCCTTTGGAATGACCCCTCACCCCATCCCAGAAGGGAAGAGTCCAGGGAAACGTGAAAAGTCGAACTCTTGAGAAAAGAGGAGAGGTCAACCATCACACAATGTGATGTCTGCTTATTGAGGTGAGCCATACAGGAAAGTAGAGAGGTTGACAGAACACTGACCACTAAACAGAAGGGGTCCATTGTGGTACTGTCATAAAAATGTCATGCCTGTGGAACCAGTGTAATCAACACAGTCACTGACCCCAATACACGAAGAATTAAACTGGCTGAGAACTTGAGGAAGAAAAGACTTAGGAAGCTTTGAAAATGGAGAAAGAGAACCACTGACTCCAGGAGTTTGGCTATACATATAATGGTGTGTCCTGGTGGCATCCTATGAATTCTATTGCTTGTGTCATTATCAGCTGGCTTTTCTTCATATTTACTGCAGTCTCTAAGTGTTGAGAAAATTGGAGCAAGACACCCCTGCAGAGGATTCTTGGATCTCTAGTGGGAGTGGTAAGGAGACAGTCATCTAAATAGGGTACCACCCGGAACCTCTGCAGTCATAGGTAAGCTGCCACCACTGCCATGCACTTGGTGTACACCCTGGGGGTTGTGATGAGACAAAAGGCAGTCAGCTGAATAGGAAATAAAAGTCCCCCCAGTTAAAAGAGAGGAAATCTTCTGGACTGCTTTGACATCTTTACAAGGTAGCAAGCACAGCATCCTGAAGATCTATTGGGCACATCAAGTCGCCCTTCCCCAGGAGGGGTAGAATAGACTACACTATGACCATCCAGCACTTTGTTTCACAAACTGATTTAAGTGACTGGGGTATAGAATGGGCCTGAGGTGCCCTTCTTCAGGACCAAAAAGAATCTTGAATCGACTCTGGACCTACTGGACAACTCACTTTTCTAGAAGCTTAGACATTTCTTCTGCTTTCAAACTTCTCTGACTGGAAGGAACATCAGAAGTTTTTTTTTTTTGCTTGTTTGCAGAAAACAAAGGGAATGGCGTAGCCTTTGGTGATTACCTTCTGCACCCGAGAGTCTTAAGTCATGGCTAGAGAAGCATGAGGGTGCAGAGATAACCACTACTGACCATCTCCCAAGTGTGGCATTCAGGTAACCATTCTGGACTGCTGCAAGGGCTCCCCAGCAATGCGACCTCGAAACCTTTGATTCTGCAGTCTGCCTCTACCCCCTTGGGTGATGTCCATTAAAGTTACTTCACCCCACTGCCTTGGGATGCTCTGTAACCTAAAGTGTCCTGAGCAAAATTCTGGGACTTATGAAACCAGAGCCTCTTTCCACCCTTTTGGTTCAGAGAAAAGGTCCTTGGGGTGGTGGTAGAAAAAAGTATGCTTAGGAGACTCTTGCCTCCTACTCTCCTCTGGTTAGCATCTCTTTCACCTTGAGTCCAAAAAGTGTTGATCCATCAAAGGGTGAACTGATTAAAGACACATAAAAGCTCTCAATAAAATTGCAAAAAAGCATCTATGTATGCCAAAGAATAACAATGCCAATGTCTGCTGCTCTTGCAGTGTCATCCCCCATGTTGGAAAGTAGTTGTATGGACATATTACACATGGACTTGTAGGATAAATTGTTGCAACTCTACAGTTTTCTGTATTCCAGTGGGCAAATTACCTGTGAGGGTTTGGAAATTTCTCTAGTCAAATCCATCTGCAACAGAGCCATGTTAGGTAGTTCAGCACGTGAAGAGCAAATGTTGCTGAAGCATTAATCCACCTTCCAAATCTGGCCATTGCCTTGGACTACCCGTTGGGAGGTGGACAGAAGTGCTATCCTTGTAAAGTTTCTAAGTGACTGCTGCTACCATCACAGCATCTATTGGGGGGCCATTGCTCTAATGTAAGCAGTTTTTTAGAGGGCATGATTTTAAACTGCAAAACTAGAATGCTCAGTGTACAAAGACAAGTTGGCCAAAACAAACCAACAGAGCAAAGACAAAAAGGCAAACTCAAGTCACCAGTTTAGGAGAAACAAATAAAGTGATGGGTAAACTTTAATGCATACACAAGCAAGCAAAGCTGTCACAAATAGCTTCATCAGGTGTAAATAAGAATAAACCATAATACGATATTTTAACTCCACTAAAAATTATATGTACAAATTCCAAAAAATTCACTGGTCCATAAATAGCAAATCAGAAGCACTAAGAAGTGCTATGCAGTTATGAAAGACATCATGCATAGTACGAGTCTGTGACAACAGAGTTTTGATATCTCTCTATAAGGATGTTGTAAGGCTTCACATAGAATACTGGAGTTGTTTGGGCCTGTAATTGTTCTCAGCTGCTCACATGGGAAAGAATTCAGAAGTACTACACCACCACAGATAGATGAAGTTAAACACCTGAATTACAAGAATCAACTAGAGCAATTGTCCTATTTAATACTGTACATGTTGGTCAGCAGTGACCTTATAATTGTGTATAAATGTATGAACAATGTTATGCTAGCCACACAATCTGGCTTAATTCAACATAGTTATGGGACTAGGGATAACTTTTAGTTATGTACTCACCATAACTTCAGATGTTTGGGATCCATCTCGCCTACATTCTGACTGATGGGTTCGGAGCCGATCCCTCGGCTCCGACTCGGCACGCTTATGCCAAAGAGCGAAGTCTCTTATTGGCTGAGCTTACTATATCCCAGGATGCACCACTACCAGTCCCCCAGATCTAGTTTGTCCGCATACATGCACACATGCATGCCCTGCTTATATAACATTGTCAGATGAAACAAGATAAAACAGTAGAACTCAAAACCGTTCAATCTCTTCTGATCTCCAAGGCAGGGGGAAGGAGGGTGGGTATTAGGAATGTAGGCGAGATGGATCCCAAACATCTGAAGTTATGGTGAGTACATAACTAAAAGATGTTATGTGATCCTATCTCGCCTACATTCTGACTGATGGGACAGCGTCCCTAGCACCTGAATCCTGGGTGGCTCACTGGAAAACACTCCTGAGTACCGTGGAACCAAATGATGCTCGCCCTTTAGATGCCACATCCAATTTATAGTGGGAAATGAAAGTGTGCGGATTGGACCAAGTAGCCGCAGCACAAATCTCCGATATAGCGAGCTTGGAATGAAAAGCTATAGAAGTCGCCATAGCCCTGGTAGAGTGAGCTTTGATAGATGTTGTAAGCTGCTTATTCGAAGAAGAATAAGCCTGAGTTATACAATCTCTAATCCATTTGGAGATAGTAGCTTTTGTGATGGTTTTACCCAATTTATTGTCTGAGAAGGACACAAACAGCTGGTCTGACTTACGACATTGCTGAGTCCTGTCCAAATAGAAGCGCAATTGCTTGTGAACATCCAATTTATGGAGAGTGTATTCTGCTTCATTTTAGAATTTTGGGAAGAAAACTGGTAGCTCTAGAGATTGTTGGAGACAGAGATTAGAACAGACCTTTGGGACAAAGGATGGATTAGGCCTAAGTGATACTCTATCCTTGTGGAAAATCAAGTACGGTGGTTTAATAGACAGGGCTTGAAGCTCTGAGACTCTTCTTGCAGAAGTAATTGCAACTAAGAAGGCAGTTTTCCAAGACAGATATTTTAACTCACATGTAGCAGCCGGTTCAAAAGGGGAAGATGTTAATGCACGAAGCACCAAATCAAGATCCCACGGAGGCAGGATGAAAAACTGGGGTCTTAACAGGCCCGCACCTTTAATGAAAGTTTTGCATAGTCTGCTGCTCATCAATGGAGGATCCATGGATTCGTGGAATTTAGAGATAGCCGCTAGTTGGACTTTAATAGTAGAGACAGAAGATCCTTGATTAAACAGGGATGTTAAGAATTTCAAAACCTCTTGGATTGGAGCAGTGATAGGGTCTAAGCCCTTGAGTTGAGCCCAGATAGCAAACCTCTTCCACTTACTGAGATACAATTTCTTAGTGGTGGGTTTGTGGGCTGAAGATAAAATGTGAATAACTTCCGGGTCTAATGTGTGACTTCTGACTAAAGTCGGAAGTGGAGGAGCCAAGCTGTCAACTTCAAGGAGTGAAGGGACTGATGCTGTCGTCCCGACTGATGAATTAACAGATCCGGAATTAGGTCTAAAGTCCACAGAACGTCCACCGCATGTTTCTTCAGGTAGGGAAACCATACCTGACGAGGCCAGTATGGGGCAATCAGTATCATTGTGGACCCCAATTGAGAAGCTTTTTGAATGACTTTGGAGAGAAGTGGAATCGGAGGAAAGGCATAAAGTAGCCCTGTTGGCCAAGGTTGTGCTAGAGCATCCATAGCTGCTTCTCCCTGATGTGGAGTCAAGGAGAAGAACCTTTTGCACTTCGTGTTTAGTGGTGTTGCAAATAGGTCGCAGCACGGCGTGCCCCATCTCCTGAAAACCTGAGCTGCTACTGTTTTGTTTAGGGACCACTCGTGAGGAGAGAGAATTGTTCTGCTTAATCTGTCTGCCAGTATATTTGATTTCCGGAATGTGGGTCGCTACCAAGAAGCGGCTGGTAGCTACAGCCCATTCCCACACCCTCATGGCCTCTCTGCAAAGGGGTAAGATCTGGTCCCTCCTTGTTTGTTTAGATACCAGACCACCGACATGTTGTCTGTGTGGATGGCGATTATGCCCTGAGGGAGAAACCTGTGTAAGGCCTGTAGGGACAGAAGTACCGCCCTCATCTCCAATACATTGATGTGGAGAAGAGTTTCGTCTGGAAGCCAGGAGCCCTGAACTAACCTGCCCAGACAATGCCCCCCCCACCCTGTCTGGGAGGCATCTGTCGTCAGGGTGACCACTGGAGAGGGAATAACAAAAGGACTTCCTTGATTTAGATTGGATGTCTGAAGCCACCAGCGAAGGTCCCGTTTGCATGTTTCTGTAATTATAATGGGATGATTGAGGGGAAGGTCCTGAAAGGACCATTGAGTTGACAATAGCCACTGAAGAATCCTCATGTGCAATCTTGCCAGAGGGACTAGAAGAACCGTGGCAGACATCGAACCTAAAACTTGTAGGACCATCCTGGCTGGGGCTTTGGATCTTGAAATCAGGGCTTGAACCTGGCCTTGTAAAGTTTGGATCCTTTCGGTCGGAAGAAAAAAGCGCATCAATCTTGAGTCTATCTCTGCTCCTATGAATCTTATGCGCTGAGAGGGCAGCAAGACAGACTTTGACCAATTGAATGTAATTCCCAGGGTAGCACCCAGGAGATGGTGGCTTTGAGGTTGTCCATTAGTAGATGCCTGGTGGTGGCAGTCAGGAGCCAGTCGTCCAGATAGGGAAACACTTGGAATCCAAGACTCCTCAGGTGAGCAGTCACTACTGCCAAACACTTGGTGAACACCCTGGGGGCTGTGGTGAGACCAAAGGGCAGTGCACAAAATTGGAAATGACTGTCTCCCAGGCTGAAGCGCAGATACCTCCTGGACGCCTGATGTATCGGTATGTGATAATAGGCGTCCTTGAGGTCTATGGAGCACATCCAAACATCCTTCTCCAACAATAGGAGAATGGATTGTAACGTGACCATTGAATTTGGATTTCGTGACGGATTGGTTTAGTCTGCTGAGATCCAAAATTGGTCTCAGGTCCCCTGTCTTTTGGCACTAAAAGAACCTCAAGTAATTTCGGATCCGATCTGGTCTGTGGGGACCGGTTGGATGACTCCTTTTCTAGCAGCTTTAAAGCTTCTGCGGCTGCAATTTCCCTTTGACTGGGTGGTGGGTCCGGGATTTTTTGGACGGTGGGGGTGAGCATGTGAATGGGATGGTGTAACCTCCGGCAATGATCCGAAGCACCCATCTGTCCTGAGTGATTGACTCCCAGGCTTTTAGGTGCTTGGCAAAACGGCACCCGACTGGCTCCGGAGCAGCACAGCCGGGCAATCCCTCACGAGGTGTGGGAGGCTGAAGAGCCACGAAAGGACTCGCGGTCTCCAGAATTGCGGGGCCCTCTGCCGCCTCTGGGACGGCGTCTCCCAGAAAAATTTCCCGTCCTCTGCCTCTGGAAGGGGAATCTTCCTGCTGTTGAGGAAAAACTTACGTGATTTACGCTACCACATCTTCCCTCCTCCTTTTGCCTTGGGATAAGGCCGAAGGGAGTGGAATAACGGGCACCTACGGCAGATAAAGTTTTTCCCTCTTGCTCACAGCGGGTAAGGGTGTCTTTAACCTTAGGTCCAAACAAAGAGGACCCATCAAAGGGAGCGTCGGCGAAGGAAGACTTGAAGGCCTCCGCAAACTGACACAAGCGGAGCCAGGCTTGTCTCCGTAGAGCCACGCCTGTGCCTGCCGCTCTACCCGCCCCTTCGGCCGCATATGAAATGAGCCTCATGGACGAGTTAGAAATTGACGTAAGGATAGCCAACTGAGAGCTAACCGACTGGGCTAGCTGCTCAGGTAGGTTACCCGAGAGGGAATCTGACAGCTCCTTGACCAGATCCCTCTGAAGCCTGGTAAAATGTGCCAAATAATTCAGAGACCTTAAAGTAAAGGCCGCTGAAGTCAGGGTGCGCTTCCCGTACCTGTCCATGCTCCTAGACTCCTTATTAGGAGGATGGACGGACGTTGAAGCCTCTGCCACGTCCTGTTGTGTAGCAGATGCCACCACCATGGCATCTACAGCCACGCCTTTAGTGAGGAACTCCTTCTCGGGTGGGGCAGACAAAAATTGACTGGTTCCACGGTATCTGGATGTTCCCACGCCCTTCGACAAACTAAATCCAGGAGCTCGTCGAAGGGCGGAGACACCCAGGAGGCGGAGGGCTGAGCCCCAAAGGCCTTGAGGAGCACTGACTCATCAGCAGAGGGGGTTTGGATATCCAGCCGCCTCGTTGTTTGAGGATCTCTAAGATGTCTGCAAATGAGACATCATCCGAGGACGACTTCGGGGACCCCTCCACATCATCAAGATCAGTGTCCAATGTAATAGACTCGGGGGAGTCCACGTGCTTCCTCTTGCACGATCTCTTCCTTGGGGGTTCCTCTGAAGACAACTCCGAAGAACCCTCAGGAGGAGGGAACCCCAATGGGGTAACCTCAGGCCCAGGGCTCCGCTGCCTACGGACAGGGGAACTGCCAAAGACCCAGTCTCCACGCCCAGGGAAGGTGCCGGTAAAGCCGGAGAGATGGCCGAAGACTTGGCCAAGGCACTCCTCATAGCTCTGAAAGCCGGACCCCCAGAATCCTGGGAGTGTCCGGTCCCCGGAGCCATGATAGCCGACGGAAGTCCCGCAGCCGAAGCACCGAGAGGGAGGCTCGGAACCGATAGCATAGGTCCCGAAACATCACCCCCGGGTCCAGCCGAAGAAGTCCGTGTACCAAACTCGGACCCGAAGGCCCGGGTTGGAGTAAGGGTCGGAGCCGACCCTAAGATCTCCACCGGCTCCAACAGCACCTGCTCCGACGGAGCCGAAGCGGTCGGAGGAGGAATAGCAATGGGATGGGCATGGGCTATCGGCTCCGAAGCCAACTGGGTCGGAGCCGAAACAAATTTTTGAAAGACTGGGGACTGGAACAGTCTTTGGAGCACCCTGTCTATATCCGAATCCGACATCCTCGATGACTTAGAGGATACTGAACGGGTTCGAGATGGCCTCTCCAACGGCCCCAAAGGGCTAGGGGACCGGCTCCGAGGCGACTCGATGACTATCGGCGCCGAAGGAATACCCACACTAGTTTCCATCGGTGCCGAGGAGGACTTGCGCCGAGGAGGAAGTGTCTGAGCGGGCAACCCTTGTCGGCTCCGAGACCAGTGGAGCCGACGAAGGTGACCCGCCTCTCGATGCCCCAGCCATCGGCTCCGAAGCCAGAGGAGTCGAGACTGGTGGCATCGAGGCAGACCGTTCCGCCCTCGGCTCCGAAGTCCTTGGAGCCGAAGGAGAAGCCTGCCTATGTCTTTTGGCGGCCGGATCCGACGGACTGGTCGGAGCCGACGCCTTTTTCTTTTTAGCTGGAGAAGGAGAGGATGCTAAAGCTTCTTCAAAGGAGGGTTTTATTAAGCCTTTAAGAATGAGTTTATTTTTCCTCTCCTGGAGGACCCTCGAGGAAAAGCGTGACACACGCTGCATGACTCTTGTAAATGTTTTGCACCCAAACAATAAACACAGAGAGAGTGGTCATCTGTGATTGACATTTTAAAATTACATTTGGTGCATTTTTTAAAGCCCGAAGGCCTAGGATTCTGAGACATTATGACCAATAATGCAGTAATTCTCTGACAGCAAGAACAACACTATCCTAATTTGACTTGACTTAACTGACTCTACAAAAATCAGTTTACAACTGCCGATTTAAACAATCCGGAACAACAATAAACTCAAGGGGATCTGAAATCCCAAAGGTTTGAGAGGGGTTGACTGACCGGGAAAGGCCCTACAGATGAAGGAGGCCTGAAATCAGAAAACAACGCCCAATCACACTACAAGTTTTCACAAAAAAAACTCCAATCACTACACAAAGCACAGAGTAGCCGTTAAAACAGCTTTTTATGATAGGAACAGCAAATTTCTGACAGAAAAAAGTAAGTAAAATACTACTCAGCTCAGCCAGCTCGAGACCACGTCTTCGCTAGTTAACGGCAAACGAGATCTGGGGGACTGATAGTGGTGCATCCTGGGATATAGTAAGCTCAGCCAATAAGAGACTTCGCTCTTTGGCATAAGCGTGCCGAGTCGGAGCCGAGGGATCGGCTCCGAACCCATCAGTCAGAATGTAGGCGAGATAGGATCACATAACATCATCTTTTCCTGAATAACTAAATTTATAAAACAAATTTGGGGAAAATGTATTTTTGCCATAGGGCTACTAAATTATGGAATAACTTCCTATTAGGGATCAGAATGGCATCCAGCCGTGATAAATGCAAGGCTAATTTAAAATTGGTTTAGTGACAGGGTTTATGGAGCTTCTTGAAACATATCAAACTCATTTAAAATCACTGGCTAATGAAAACTCCTTCAAGGCTATTTTGCCGAGGCGCCAGAGAGTGTATTTTCATTAAACTATTTCCAGTAGCCAGTTGTTGTTCTTATATTTATATATTTTATTCTTGTTTTTTTCATTTAAGATCACTGATGATGCCCTGAGTTTGTGTCATACTAAGCAGTGTTTCTGGTCTAAACATGCAAGGCTATTTACATTCCATGTTAATACTGACTGAGTATCCATTATGATAAATACCTATTAATCCCACCTATTATACATGGTAGTTCTTTTGAATGTATATTTCTATCTTATAGCTAACCTATACACACTGATATCTGGCAGGCTATCATCTTGCACAGTTGTTTCTTTTGATCTCCATTGAAACCTAAGATACATTTTCAAGACTGTTTTGTTTCAGTAGAAACTCTTACAATGCTTAAAACCTAAATAGATTTTCAACCCTCCATCCCCTTTTAACTTAAAGCAAACACACAGACTTAACCTGTGTGACATACTAGGTTGCCTACTTAGCCTGAAACGTGACTTGCCTGAGCTTTTCAATATTAGCCTTAAAACAGGTTTTGTGCCAGATGAATGGAGGATAGCAACAGCATTCCCCTGCACAAAGGTGAGGCCTTAATGGATCTGGGTAATTAGAGACTCATAAGCCTAATGCATCTCATCTGTAAGGCTACGGAAAGGATTACTATGGAATTAATAAATCCAACTCCTCCAAAAATTTAACTGGCTGTCAATGAAACAGAAACCCTGCTATTAAGTTCACAGATGTACAATATACCAAAAATGAGACACTGTTTAAGGTACTCTTAATATCCAAGCTACAAATTATCACAATCATGAAGCCAGCTTAACATTCATTCCACCATATTTTCAAAGAAACACAAATGAAAAAGAAGTTATGTACTCACCATAACGTTCCATCTGAGTAGGTAACTTCATTTGTCAGCAACCTGTGGGTATCGGATCTGAGCCGGCAGCTTTCCTAGCCAAAGATCTGAGCTCCAAGCTCCTCCCCTACCCATAATGCCCTGCCACCTCCCTCTAACCCTCAGATCGAGTTTACCATAGTATCATAGAACATTACTATAACACAAGGAAAAACTACTTGAACGTTCCACCTGATGTCATCTGGAAAGTGACATATTATGATCCTTCAAGAACGAACTAAAGGTCCGGGGGATGGAGGGAGGGTTGGTTGCTGACAAATAAAGTTACCTACTCAGATGGAATGTTATGGTGAGTACATAACTTCTTTATCTGAAGTAGTTAACTTCATTTGATCAGCAACCTGTGGGACAGAGTCCCCAGCTACCAACAACTTCGGAGGTCCTCATGGAAGGATATTCCAGAGCACTGCAGAGCCACCAGAAGGCAGCAGAAGTAGCCACAGAACGGGTAGAATGAGCTCGAACCCTCAGGGGCTCAGGTCGACCACACCTTCTGTGTGCGAGAAGGATGCGTTGGGAAATCCATCTAGCTAAGGTTACTTTAGTCACTGGCTTAGCCAGACAGGACTTGGCAAATGAAACAAAGAGTTGATCTGATTTTCGAAATTCAGCTGTTCTGTTCAAGTAAAATCGCAACTGTCTATGTACATCCAGACAATGAAGTCTATACTCTCCTTTGTTCTGATAATTAGGAAAGAAGACAGGTAGATTGATGGACTGGTTGATGTTGGCTTCTGAAGCCACTTTAGGCAGAAAGGAGGGATTAGTCCTGAGGGAAACCCTGTCTTTATGAAAGATGATGTATGGAGGCTTACTGCAAAGAGCCTGAAGCTCCAATATCCTCCTAGCTGAGGTAATGGCAATCAGGAAGGCAGTTTTCCAAGATACATACTTTAAGTCGACTGAAGCTGCAGGCTCAAAGGGGGGTCCAGTCAGAGCCTGAAGAACTAGGGTTAAATCCCATGGACGAACTGCATCTTTAACAGGAGATTTTAACAGGAAAGTTCCTTTCAGGAATGTCTTGCAAATCTCAGAGGAAGCTAGATGGCCAAAACTGTTTCCAACATGGAAGTGGGAAATAGCTGCCAACTGAACTTTAACAGTAGAAGAACTAGCCCCTTGATGAAAAATATGGGATAGAAAGTCTAGGACTGCTGGGATAGGAGCCGTAAAAAGGATCCAAATTCCTATGCTCCGCCCAGATAGAGAAACGCTTCCATTTACTCTTGTAGATTCTCCTGGTAGAAGGCTTATGAGCAGCCACCAGGATGGCCTTAACTGAGGATGAGATACCGGGAGTCCTAACCATCAATGGAACTGGATCAACCAAGCCGAAAGCTTGAGGTTGTCCAGGTCGGGGGTCTTCATTCCCAAGGGATGAGAAATCAGATCCGAAATGGGATCTAAGATCCAGGGAGGATGTACTAGATGAGACCGTAGGCATGGGATCGAGGTTTGGCGAGGCCAGAATGGGGCTATGAGGATAACTCTGCTCCTCAACCAACGAGCTTTCTGCAAGAATTTTGTCATCAACGGATGAGGAGGATAAGCATAAAGAAGACTGGTGGCCAAGCATGAACCAGAGCATCTCTGGGGACTTCCCCTGGTGGGGGAATTAGAGCAAAAAACTCGCTGCACTTTGTGTTTGAAGGCGACGCAAACAGATCGCAGCAAAGTTGACCCCATCTGAGGAAGATCTGTTCCGCTACTACTGGGTTCAGAGATCACTCGTAAGGTGAGAGGATAGTTCAACTCAAACTGTCCACTAGAATGTTTGACCGACCCGGTATGTGCGTTGCTATGAGAAAGCGGTTGGTGGATATCACCCATTCCCACACCCTCATGGCCTCTCGGCAAAGTGGGTAAGATCTGGTTCCCCCCTGTTTGTTGATGTACCAGACTACTGACATGTTGTCTGTTTGAATTGCAATAGTCCCTGGAGGAAGAAGGGAATGGAGAGCCTGCAATGCTAGAAGCACCGCCCTCATCTCCAGGACATTGATATGCAAAGAGGTCTCTGCGTGAGTCCACGTGCCTTGGACGGATCTGCCCATGCAATGCCCCCCCCACCCGAGGAGAGATGCGTCCGTGGTCACTGTGACTTGGGAAGGGGTGCCCTTCCCAGAGGTCCCTGGAATGGGGCCACCAAAATAGAGATTCCCTGCAAACCCTGCTGAGGGGAATAGGTGCAGACAGGGGGTGACGTAGGATGGACCACTGGACCTGTAAGGTCCATTGAAGGATTCCCATCTTCAGACGTGCGATAGGTGACGGTGCCATGGACCCCAGGGCCCTCAGGACTAATTCCGCTGGAGGGGCTGATGACTGTAGAAGAGCCAAAATGTGAAGGTTTAGATTGTGGAGTCTGTCCACCGTCAGAAAGACTTTGGATTATATAGTGTCTATCCTGGCCCCTATGAAATCCAAGATCTGAGTAGGCTGAAGGGAGGATTTCTTGTGGTTGATCATGATCCCTAGATGGTGGGCTAGATGTAAGAAGTAGTCCCTGCCTGAACATAGTAGATGCTTGGTGGGGGCGGTTAGGAGCCAGTCTTCCAGGTAAGGAAAGACCTGTATTCCCTGAAGCCTCAGGTGGGCCCCTACAACTGCCAAGACCTTGGTGAACACCCTGGGGGCTGTGGCGAGACTGAAGGGTAGGACCCTGAACTGATAATGGCTGGCTCCCAGCCGAAAGCAGAGAAACCTCCTGGATCGCCTGTCCATTAGAATGTGGTAAGACGCATCCTTGAGGTCTATCGAGCACATCCAGTCGTTCTCCTGTAAAAGAGAGAGAATGGACTGAATACAGACCATCCGGAACTTTTCTTTGGCGACTGAAAGGTTCAGTGTGGACAGGTCGAGAATCGGCTGTAAGTTCCCCGTCTTTTTTGGCACCAAAAAGAACCTGGAGTAAAAGCTTGATCCGGATTGCCCGAGGGGGACGTGCTGGATGGCTCTTTTTCTTAGCAGCTCTCTTATTTCGAAGGCTGCTACCTCCCTCTGATTGGATGGGACATCGGGGAGGAGACGTTAGGAATGGAATTGAATAGCCTCTGGATATGATTTGGAGCACCCAGCGATCTGTTGTAATGGACTCCCAAAGTGCTAGGTGCTCCGAGAAGCGCCCCCGACTGCCTCCAGAGAGGAGCAGTCGGGCAACCCCTCAGGGTTGCTGCGCGGGTTGATCGGAAAAGGGTTCCCTCGACCCAAAATTCTTCGCCCCCTCTGCCTCTGGGCCAGCGTCCACCCTGTCCTCCTCTGTCTCTGAAGGACGAAGGATCCAGAGCGAAACGGGATTGTTGAGCTTTCCGGAACCACATCTTCTTTTGTCCTCTTTGGTTCCTGGAGAAGGACCTCTGAGGAGCAGAGAAGCGGATCCCGACGGCAGACGTCTTCCCATCTTTCTCGCTCTGGAGAAGCGTATCGCGGACGGTTTTGCTGAAAAGCGTAAATCTTCAAAAGGGGTGTTCGCGAAGAGATGGAGCCAGGCCTGTCAACGTAAGACAACGCCTGTTCTGCTGGCTCTAGCCGCTCCCTCCGTGGCATGGGAGAGAAGCCGCATAGATGTGTTAGTAATCAACTTAAGAGTGGCCATTCGAGCCGAGAAGGTCCCTTTGTCCTCGGCCGACATGGACTCTGGGGGTGATCCAGCCTACTCTTTGATTAGGTCCCACTGGAGCCGAATTACATGTGCCATATAGTTCAGTGACCTTACAGAGAAGGTCGCTGAAGCGAACATCCGCTTTCCGAGGCGGTCCATCATCTGAGACTCCTTGTCTGGAGGATGTACCGGGGTACTCTCCTCTGCTAATTCCTTTTTAGTGGCAGCCGCCACCACCATGGCATCCACTGGGGCACCCTTGATCCAAACTGTCCTGTCCGTGGGAGGGCTGAGGATCCTGTCCGGTCTCTTGGGTATTGGCTCGACAGTGTCCAGCTCCTTCCATGCCCTGGTAGTTATGATGTCCACCAGGGGATCGGCGGGAGGAGGCACCCAAGAGGTAGATGGGCCTGTGTCAAACGCCTCCAGAAACACTCATCAGAGGAAGGTTTTTGGGCAGACCACCCCCCTCTAATGCACATTTCCATAATTTCTCCAAAGTAGACGTCTTCGGGGGGTGACCTTGGGGAACCTTCCACTTCCTCTAAGTCCGTGTCTTCTGTGAGGGACTCAGGTGAGTCCAAGTGCCTCCTCTTGCACTTTCATTTGTGAGGGACCTCCTCAGGGGGGCTGTCCGAAGAGGGCTCACCAACAATGTCCTGTTTCTCTACAAGAACCATCTGGGACATAGGCGCAGGCTGTCCCTGGGGCCGGATGATGGAAGACAGGCCCGTCTTGAGAGGGAATGGCGGGTGGATCTGTAGCAAGAGCCTGGGGCCTCGAAATCCTCAAAAGGACCCTCTCCATGACGTTGAATGCCGAGGGTGAACTGCTCTCCCTAGGATCCAAAAGCAGTCCCCTCGGATCCGGCGTGCGGATCGGAGCCGGAGATGACCCAATCAGATCCGAAAGAGTAGTGAGCTCTGACCTCAACGGAGCCAAAGGCCCCCTAACCCCTCCAGATCCGACACCCAACTCACGGCCCTGAGAGCTCGGATCCGAAAATGGATCAGACAGACTCGAGGGTATAGTCGGCACCGAAGTAGGAAACATTGCCGGCGCCGACACCACCCCGGCTCCGAAGCTAGTCGGATCCGACAGCTCCGCACCCCGAAAGCGGGTCGGAGAACGAGCAATGGGGGCGAATAAAGGGGTCGAGCCCCCCCCCCCCCGGGGGGGAGGCAAGAGCACTACCATCTGTAGCTGGGCCTGAAGAAATCAACGCATCATCCAGTCCATGTCTGTGTCGGATAGACTCCTGGTTGACCTGGATGAGGCCACCGAGGCTGGCTGGGAAGGCCGCCTAGACGACCTCAAAGGTGACCGGGTCCTCCTCCTCTGGCTCTGGGGAGAAACGTGGAGAATGAAGCCGGGAGGGGGAAGACCTGGAGCCCTTAAGGGGAGAGGCAAGCTGCTTAGACAGCGGGGCCGATGGAGCTGACTCGGACCGCCTCTTGTGGCTACGGTGCCTATCTTTCTCCTGCTCCTTGTCCTTCCTATCTTTCTTTCTGCCGTCCCTTTCCTCCTGGACCAAAGAGGGAGGTTGAGTCCTGGCCAGGGGATACGGAGGCGGTAGGAGGAGCAGCCACTGGCGCCACAGAGGAGGAGGACGAAGTGGAATCAGGGAGCAAAAGGCCCGCAAGTTTTAGCTTCGCCCTCCTATTCCTCAAAACCCTGGGGTTGAAGGCTGAACAAATAGTGCAGCCCGAAGAAAGGTGGTCAACACCCAAGCAAATAACGCACAGAGTGTGGCCATCCGCTGGGGACAGCTTATGGCCACACTCGGAGCATTTAGAAAACACAGCTTTTGGGCCTTCAGACATTTTTATAGAAAAAGGAAAGGAACAGGCCCACACACACACACACCTTCACACACAGACAGGGGGGAGGGGAATTAACTTTAACTAAACTAAGAAGCTTTAAACTACCCAAAAATACTAAGGAAGAGAAGGGAACCACACACACACAAAGTTTTAGAAATTTTTTGACAGAAAAAAGTGTAAAAAAAGGCTTTAAACTCACAACACCCACACTAGGAGCTCGTTCTAAGATGCTTAAAGAAGCCGCGGCAAACGAGATCTGAGGGTTAGAGGGAGGTGGCAGGGCATTATGGGTAGGGGAGGAGCTTGGAGCTCGGATCTTTGGCTAGGAAAGTTTCCGTCTCGGATCCGAATCGGATGCGATACCCACAGGTTGCTGATCAAATTAAGTTGACTATTTCAGATCATGCATTCTCAAAATTGGCTCCATAAATCTGGAGCACACTCCCAGGAGAAGCCAGGGAAGTGAACACACCAGGAACATTCAGAACTACAGTAAAAAAAAAAAAAAAAAACTACTGCAGGATGCAAGATGTTTATGCATCAGAGATGACAGCTAGCATTGCTAGCTAAGAGAGCTGCGTAGTCAACACCATGACTATTCCAAAGCTCACTTGCATTTAATATGATTGTACATTTCAATTACTGCAAAGGGCTCTCTTGATTTATGCAGCATTTTAGCTATGCTCAATGTATTGTTACTCCAGTTTTCTTATCTGCATTTCTGTCCTTATGTTTGTCACACATCAGACTTACATTATCACTATAATACTTGTGCTTTTGTGCAAAATGGCCTGGGTTCATGGTTGAAAAGGGCTTGCCAACCAGCCCAACTACCCACTTAAACTGATATACATAAGGATAGAGGTAACCTACAGACCCCATCACTCCAACCTACATCAAATTCATTCCTACCTTCTTAACCTGGTCAACTTCTCTGAAAAAATTACTGAAGCAATGAATGAGGGCAGATGAAGGCAGATGCACTCAGCATATCAGAAACTTGCAAAGGTAACTGACACCATTTTGCACTTTGGTATCACAGATAAACTCTCCCAAGCTAAATGTCAAACCTTATTCAATTTGCTGGATAGCAAATTGGCATAGAAATAAAAAACAGGAAGATAGGGTGGGTAGCTCTGTCTCAGCCCTCTCTCTTCCAAATGACCTGTCACTAACGGTGTACCTTGGGGTCAAGGTTCAGTCTTGGGGCCACTCCTCTTTGGCATTTATTTCTTGGCAGTCAAAGCTAATGTTAAGGGTTCACGGCTGACCAAGTTTCTGGATTACTTTAAACTTGGTGCCATCATATAACTCCCTAGAGGACACCAACATCCTCCAAGAGGGCCTGTCACAAACAAAAAAGAAGTTATGTACTTACCATTACGTTCCATGTGAGTTGTTCTTCTCGCTTTCATTCTTACTGATGGGTTCGGAGCCGATACCTTGGCTCCGAGTCGGCCAAATTGCAAAGCTCGAGGTCAAAACCCTATCCCATGATGCTCCTCTACTTCCCTCAAATCTTGTTTGCTGCCAACTAGTAACATACTCACAAAGTAAAAATGCAATCCTCATATTTCAATTAACCAGTGAAAGGAAAACTCCTCAGAAAGGACCAAAACAGGCTGAAAGAGCAAACTCTCGAACTTCCAAACATTGGCTGGAGGTAGGAGAGTGCGTTGTAAGTGTAAGAATGAAGGCGAGAACAACTCCTCACATGGAACGTTATGGTAAGTACATAACTTCTTTATGTGAAGTTGTTCAATCTCGCCTTCATTCTTACTGATGGGTTGCATCCCAGCACCACAATCTCAGGTGGCTTATGGGAATACATGCCTAAGGACAGAAGAACCAAAGGAAGACCTGTCCCTAAGGACAGCAGAACCAAAGGGAGCCCTGTCCCTAGAAGTCTTGTCTACTTTGTAATGAGTAATGAAGGAATGTGTTCGACCGTGTGGCTGCCGCACAAATAGAATCTATTGGTAGCCTGGCCGAAAAAGTTATAGAAGTAGAGGACAGCTCTAGTTGAGTGAGCTTTAATTTTGTTTTCTGAGGGAATACATGCAGAACTGTATATAAAAGATATACAGTCCAAAATCCACTTAGATAAGGTAGGTTTGGAAACTGTGGCACCTTTCTTGGAATCGGAAAATGACTATGGTCTTTTTTCCTGTCTAAATAGAAAAAAAGTTGTCTGTGAACATCAAGCTTGAGAAGCATATACTCCAATTGATTGGTATGATTAGGAAAGAAAAATGGCAATTCAATGGTTTGATTAAGGTTGGATTCTGAGCAAACTTTTGGTAGGAAAGAAGGGTTTGTTCCGAGGGAAACTCTATCTTTGTGGAATATCAAATATGGATGCCTTACCGATAGGGCCTGTAATTCTGAAACTCTGCGTGCAGAGGTGATAGCCACTAAGAAAATTGTTTTCCACTAAAGGAATTTCAATTCACAGGAAGATGCAGGTTCAAATGGGGGAAGATTAATCTTTGAAAGAACAAGATTTAGGTTCCATAGAGTGCTGGGGGATGTAACAGGAGGCCTCAAATGTATTGCACCTTTTAGAAAGGCCTTCGCCATTGTATGAGACATGACATTGTCCCCTAGTTCACCGATATGAAAATTTGATATATCAGCCAGTTGAAATCAAATAGTTGCTGCTGCTGCCCCTTCATTCAATAGTTTGGTCAAGAATTCCAATGTATCCGATATTGAAGCCAGGAACAGATCAATGTTATTTTGATGAACCCAGATTGAAAAGCTCCTCCATTTGCTAAGGTAAAGTTTTCTAGCTGAGGACTTATGTGAAGACAATAGTACATGTTGAGCTTCTGCTGACACATTTTGGAACCTGGCTATTCTTGGAATTGAAGCAGCCACGCTGTCAGTTTGATGGACTGTAGAAAAGGGTGAAGAGCTCCTGACAAGTGGGTCAGAAGGTCCGGCACTGGGTCCAGGATCCAGGGCTCTTCCAAAAGAGGAGGCTTCAGGAATGGGAACCAAATCTGACGAGACCAGACGGGAGCTATTGAGATAAATGTCCTTCCCAGGGCACTGGCTTTCTGCAAAACTTTGGGAATTAGCGAGAAAGGTGGGAAAGCATAAAGAAGACCCGGGGGCCAATCATGTACAAGCGCATCTCTCAGGGACTCACCCACTGGAGGGATTAGGGCAAAGTAGTTGCTGCATTTGGTGTTTGTAGGAGTTGCAAAGAGATCGCAGCAAGGCTGGCCCTATCTGCGGAAGAACATTTTTGCAACTTCGTTCTTGAGGGATCACTCGTGTGGCAACAGAATTGTTCTGCTTAGTTTGTCTGCTATCACGTTGGATTACCCCGGGATGTGCGTTGCTATCAGAAAGCGCTGGGTGGATTCTGCCCAATGCCATAGTCTCAGGGCCTCTTGACATAGGGGATAAGATCTGGTCCCTCCTTGTTTGTTTATAAATCAGACTACTGACATGTTGTCTGACTGAATTGCAATGCACCCCAGAGGAAGAGAGTCTTGAAAGGACTGCAGTGCTAAGAGTGCAGCTCTCATATGCAGGACGTTGATATGCAAGTGAGCCTCGTGTTCTTGCCATGTAACTTGGGCTGTCCATCCCTGATAATGCCCCCCCCCCCCCGATCAGGGAGACGTCCGTAGTCACAGTTGCAACTAAAGTCAGAAGAAAAAAAGATGTCCCATGGTTACAGATTCGGGCGTCAGCCACCACCAAAGGTCCTTCTTGCAAGAGTTGGTTATCCGAACCAGGTGATCCTTAGGTAAGTCTTGAAAGGTCCACTGCGTGAATAGTAGCCATTGAAGAATGCGCATGTGCGACCTTGCTAGAGGTATTGCAATAATAGCTGCTGCCATGGTGCCTAACAGTCTGAGAATCGCCGATGCTGGTGCTCTGTGCTTTCAGAGAATGTTCAGAATCTGTTGCCGAAGGGTAAGTATTCTCTCTAAAGGAAATTTTTAGGGACATGTTGATGGTGTCTAAGTCTGCTTCTATAAAGACGGTATGTTGTGACGGCAATAAGGCAGACTTTTCTGAATTTATTGTTATCCCCAGTTGAGAGCAGAGGTCTAAAGTAATGTCCCTTGCCTATATAAGATGATGCCTGGTGGGTGTGGTAAGGAGCCAGTCGTCTAAATATGGAAACACCCGGATTCCTTGATGCCTCAAGTTAGCCATAACCACTGCCATACATTTGGTAAACACTCTGGGGGCTGCAGTGAGACCAAAGGGCAGGGCTCAAAACTGGTAATGACTGGCCCCCAGCCGAAAGTGCAGATGATCCCTGGAAGGCCTGGCCATCTTTATATGGTAGTACACATACTGGAGATCTATTGAGCACATCCAATTGTCTTTCCCTAAGAACAGGAATATCGACTGAAGCGTGATCATCCGGAACTTTCTCTTTACTCTTTTCTACAGATTTGTGAGTCTGCTGCTGAGCTTTATTATTTAGTCTGCAGTCCCCTGTTTTCCTTGGCATTAAAATTAATCTTGTGTAAGTTCAGGATCCTTTCTGGTCTGCCAGGACTGATTGGATGACTCTTTTTCCTAGCAACTTTTGAATCTCTACTGTTGCTACATCCCGAAGACTGGGCGGAACGTCTGGGATCTTTCTTAATGGTTCTGGATGGGAGTGAAAGGGGATAAAATAACCGCTGGACAGGATACTTTGTACCCAGCTGTCTTATGTGATTTTGAGCCAGGCGCCTCGATACAAAGATAAATGTCCCCAGACTGCCTCCAGAGATGGACAGGTAGGCCTCCTTTCAGGAGCACCGATTGGGCTTCCCAAGGAACTGATCCCTGTCACCCTGGATCTGTGGATCCCCTCTGCCACGTGGGCAGCGTCTTCCATTACTGCCCCCTTCTTTGCCCCTGGAGGAGTTTTCACCTTGAGTGTCCGAAAAGCCTCCTTGGCCTTTGCGGAACCACATTTTCCCACCCCGCCGGCCTTTGGGATAAGGTCTAGTAGGTGTGGAAAAATTGACTCCTACGACAAAAAGAGTCTTTCCGTCTTTTTCACATATGGTGAGGGTCTCTAACTTTAGGTCCAAAAAGCGGGGAACCAGCGAATGGGGCATTCACAAAGGATAACTTGAAATGCACCACAAAAGAACACAAGCGCATCCAGGAATGTCTCCGAAGAGCTATTCCTATACCTGCTGCCCTACTCATCCCATCAGCTACGTAAGATATGAGGCACATGGAAGAGTTGACGATGGAATTAAGGGTAGTTGATGATGGAATTAAGGGTAGCAAGCTGAGATGTTACCTTGTCTGCCACCATATCAGCTACTGCACCCTGAAGAGTATCTCCGAGCTCTTTCAGGAGATCTCGTTGAAGCCTGGAAAAGTGAGTTAAATAGTTCAATGACCAAAGAGCAAATGTCATAGAACTGAACATAAGCTTGCCAAATCTGTCCCATGATTCTAGACTCTCTGTTAGGAGGATGGACAGACGTCGAGGTCTCTGACATCTCTCTGTTCGTGGGGCATCAACAGGAATAGGTTTGGACAAAATGTCTGATCATGAGGTGCAGAAATATATTTGTTAGGTCTTCTAGGGACAGGTTCCATGGTATCAGGTGACTCCCACGCCCTTCGAGATAAAAGATCTATCAACTCATCGAAGGGCGTAGATACCCAAGAGGTGGAGGGTCGGGACCCAAAAGCTTTCAGGAGCACAGATTCATTATCAGAAGGGTTAGTGTGCTGCCAGTCACCCCTCTGCTTCAGGATCTCTAGGATATCCGCAAAGGATATATCCTCAGAGGGGGACCTTGGGGACCTTCCCGACTCCTCCAAGTCAATGTCGAACATGACAGATTCCTGAGGGGAATCTACATGTCTCCTCTTACATGTCCTCTTCCTAGGGACCTAGGGAGGTCTCGGAAGAGCAGGGTTCCCAAGGGGTCTTCCTGAGGCTCTGGATTCCTACGCTTATGACGGATCCATGTTGACGGAGAAGATTTTGGCACTTTAAGGGAGGTCGTCAGCTCAGAAGTTGTGACTGTCCGGGGGGGCAAGACCCTCCTCATGGCATCGAAGGCATGCGAGGAAGCCCCTGGGTCCAAAGACACTGAGGACTCCTCCTGCCCAAAACCGCAAGCTCCGATCCCAACGTGGGAGCCAAGCTCATCCACGCCGAAGCCCCGAGGAGGAGAGTCAGAACCGAAACATCGGTTTGACTCCCCTCCCTCTTACCGATGGGAGAGTGTCGGCTCCCAGAGTCTACAGCCGGGGCTGAAGACATCAGGGCTATCAGTGCCGAGAGGCCAAACATGGGTGTTGGCGCCAACAACTCCACAATCAACTATCAGCTCCCTCCTGCTCCGAAGGCTTGACTCGAGTTGGAAGAGGAACAGCAAGTAGGGTAGATGACTTGATAGGCTCCGAAGCTGACAGAGTCGAAGCCAATAAAATTTTTGCTAGCACTGGATTCTGCAATATTTTCCTTATCACTCGATCCACATCTGAATCTGACAGTCTGGAAGCTCGAGAGGAGACCAATGAAGGAGCAGGTGAACCCAGATTTGGAGACCTTAGGGTCAGAGATACCGGCTACAAAACTGGGGACTGGCTCCTACCCACTACCTGAACAGTCGTCTTCGATAACTGTGAAGCCGAGTCATATACTTTTTTGATACCTTCAGAGCCAAAGAGTTTTTTGGCTCCAAACCAGAGACAGATGAGGAAGAAGAAGCAGGTTTTGGATTTTCCTGAGGGGTCAACTCCAAATCCAATTGAAAGGCAGACTTTACACTAATTTTCTTTTTCTTTCAGCCAGAACCCTGGTACTAAATCTGTGGCAAACGGAACACACCTTTTGAAGATGGACCTCTCCTAGGCAATAAACACAGATGGTGTGACCACATTTTTGATTACATTTAGGGCATATTTTAAAACCTGACTTTGCCTTTTCTGACATGTTGAATGGAAACAGTAAATCCAAGTATAAAATATCCACCAGAAAACACAGCAATATCAATAAACAACTGAAACACAACGACAAAAACTTTTCAGCAAATCCACTGCTGTGGACAAGGAATTTTACACCTAACTCGGCTGCAACGAAAACTTAAGCCTACCGGTTGGATTACTGGATCTCAATCCAAATCAAAACCAACTAGACTACGCCATACTTGGCTAGCTCAACAAGCTTTTTCTTTTGTCAATCCAAAGGCTGTTTACAAAGGAAATAAAGCCTAACTTCAGCTGTAAACGGAAGGAATTAAGCCTAACCAGCTAGATAGCTGTAAGTTAAAGAAACTAAAGCCTGTACTTGACTACGAAGGGATAGGGAAAAAAATGCCCGAGCAGGCACAAAAACGGCCTAATGCCAATAAAGGTAACAGCAATAAACTTTATACAAAAAACGGAGCAAAGCAAAGCAAATACAATAGCCTAACTTCGGCTGATGGAAAACAGTTTTCTCTGACGAAAAGTACTATAAATAAAGAAAATCTTGTCACTTATCTGACAAAAATGCCCCGAGCTGAAGGAACACACTCGATCTGTTGCAGCTGCAAACTAGATCTGAGGGAAGTAGAGGAGCATCATGGGATAGGGTTTCGGCCTCGAGCTGTTTGGAGACCTAGAGCTTTGCAATTTGGCCAACTCAGAGCTGAGGAACCGGCTCCGAACCCATCAGTAAGAATGAAGGCGAGATTGAACAACTTCACATTAAGTGATTTCAAAACTATGGACTAAAAATAGAAGTTATGTACCTACCATAACGTTCCATGTTAGTTGTCTTCTTCTCGCCTTCTTTCTTGCTGGATGGGTTCGGAGCCGATCCTCGGCTCCGACTCGGCCACTCTAAAAGCTCGAGAGTTGGTTCCACCGGCTCGAGGCTCCCCTTTTATCCCACAATGCTAGGCGGTAATACCTCAGATCTCGTTTGTAAGCTAGGCCCAGCCAGGAAAAAATCCAGAAAACACTGGAAAGGGGAAAAACCCACCTCTATAAATGACAGAAAGAAGGTGACCTACAACCTGATGAGGGAATATATACATAAAACAGTATATACATATATACAAATAGAGGTGGTAGGGAAAAAAGGTCACAATCAAACTCCTCTAGGTCTGTCCAGGCTAGGGGGAAGGAGGGTGGGACGTAAGAAAGAAGGCGAGAAGAAGACAACTAACATGGAATGTTATGGTAGGTACATAACTTCTATATGTTAAGTTGTCTATCTCGCCTTCATTCTTGCTGGATGGGACCGCGTCCCTAGCACCTTGTCCCAGGTGGCCTATCGGAACAGACTCTTGAGTACAGTGGAACCAAAGTTAGCTCTGTGTCTAGAAGCTAAGTCCAACTTATAGTGAGAAATGAAAGTATGAGGAGTAGCCCATGTAGCTGCCGCACAAATCGTATCAATAGGCAGCCTGTCTTGGAAAGCTATAGAAGTAGCCAAAGCTCTAGTTGAATGAGCCTTAGGTTTGTTTTGGTAACTTTTGATGCCTAATCTCATACACAAAAGAAATCAAGGATGTAAGCCATATGGAGAGAGATACTTTCGAAACTGGAAGGCCCTTTCTGCCTTCTGCATAAGAAACAAACAGTTGGTCAGCCTTTCTGATCTGTTTGGTCCTGTCTAAGTAATACCTTAATTGTCGATGAACATCTAGCCAACGTAATTTTTGTTCAGACCTGTTGGAATAGTTAGGAAAAAACACAGGAAGGTCAATGTTTTGATTTAGGTTTGCCGGAGAGGCTACTTTGGGTAAGAAGGATGGGTTGGTACGTAAGGATACCCTATCCTTATGAAACAAAAGGTAAGGGGATCGACTACAGAGTGCATGAAGTTCAGAGACTCTTTTAGCGAGTAATGGCTACCAAAAAGAGTGTTTTCCAGGATAGCAATTTCATTGAACACGAAGCTGCAGGTTCAAAAGGGGGAAGAATCAAAGATGTGAGAACCAAGTTAAGGTCCCAAGAAGGAGGAGGATTCCTAATAGGAGGCTTGAGAAGAAAAACTCCCTTCAAAAAAGCTTTGCAAAGTTTGTGAGACATGATGGCAGAGTCTGAGATTCCAACATGAAAGTTAGATATAGCTGCCAGTTGAACCTTAAGAGTAGAAGGAGACGAACCTGCGTGGAAAAGTTCGGCTAAGAAATCAAGGACCGATTGAATGGAAGCAGTGAAAGGATCTATGTCCCTTCCTTGCGCCCAATAGGAAAAACGTTTCCACTTACTAAGATAAATCTTCCGAGTGGAGGATTTATGGGAAGCTATTAAAATATCTCGAACTGAGTGACATATTAGAGGAAGCCTGGCTAGGGTTGGAATTGGAGGAACCAAGCAGTGAGGTTCAGAGAGGGGAGGGAGCGATGTAACTGACCCGACTGATGGGTCAAAAGATCTGGAACTGGGTCCAGATGCCAGGGTTGCTCCAACAGAAAACGGTATAGAAAAGGGAACCAAACCTGTCAAGGCCAGTAAGGTGCAATGAGGATCAAGGAAGCTTTCTGAGCGATGGCTTTCTGTATCAATTGAGAAATTAGTGGGAAGAGAGGAAAGGCATAAAAAGTCCCCAGGGCCAATCTTGGACTAGAGCGTCTCTGCTGGGATGGCCTGGTTGAGGAAAGAGGGTGAAATAATTTTTGCACTTGCTGTTTTGGGGAGTAGCAAAAAGGTCGCAGCAAGGCTGGCCCCACTTCAGAAAAACTTTTTCCAACACTGAATTTTTCAGAGACCACTCGTGAGGCATGAGAATAGCTCTGCTCAATTTGTCCGCAATGACACTGGACTTCCCGGGGATGTGCGTTGCTATCAGAAACCGCTGAGAAGAAATCGCCCATTGCCACAGTCTGAGTGCCTCTCGACGTAGGGGGTAGGATCTGGTTCCGCCTTGTTTGTTGATATACCACACTACAGACATGTTGTCCGTCTGAACTGCAATCGTTCCTATCGGAAGAGAGTCTTGAAGGGCCTGCAACGCTAAAGGCACTGCTCTCATCTCTAGAACATTTATATGCAAGTGGCGTTCGTAAGGTTGCCATATGCCCTGGACCGTCCTGCCCTGATAATGCCCCTCCCACCCGATCAGGGAGGTGTCCGTTGTCAGAGTAGCAACCGGAGGGGGAGGGACAAAGGGTCTTCCTAAGAAGAGCTGAGGGGATGTAATCCACCAAAGAAGGTGATTCCTGCATGCTTGCGTTATCACAATGGTGTGGGACATCGGACGTTGTTGGTATGACCATTGTGTGAAGAGCATCCATTGTAAGATTCTCATGTGAAATCTGGCTAATAGAAGAAGAGGGATAGCAGCTGCCATTATCCCCAGTACTTTCAGGACCAATCTGGCTTTGATTTTGTTGCTGTGGAAGAGAAGAGAGACTAGTTTGTGTATGTCTGCTATCCTCTGGTCTGTGAGTCTGGCTGACATGCTGACTGTGTCTAGATTTGCGCCTGTGAAGGTAATAGCACGACAAGGCGACAAAACAGACTTTTCACAATTTATTGAGATACCTAGCTTTCGAAATATGCGAAAAGTGTAGTCTCTGGCAAGTAGTAGAAGATGCTTGGTGGGAGCTGTAAGGAGCCAGTCGTCTAAGTATGGAAACACCTGGAATCCTTGACGTCTCAGGTGAGAGGCGACCACTGCCATGCATTTGGTAAACACCCGGGGGGCTGTGGTGAGTCCAAAGGGCAGGGCTCTGAATTGAAAGTGACTGGTTCCCAACCTGAAGCGGAGAAATCTCCTGGAGCGGCTGTTCATTTTTATATGATAGTACGCATCCTGGAGGTCTATAGAGCACATCCAGTTTTCCTTCCCCAACAGGGGTAGGATGGACTGCAGTGTGACCATCCGAAATCTTGTTTTCTTGACAGACTTGTTCAAGTTGCTGAGATCCAAAATGGGCCTCCAGTCCCCTGTTTTCTTTGGAGCCAAAAAGAATTTGGAGTAGATTCCGGATCCTTGCTGGTCTGCTGGAACTGGCTGAATGGCTCTTTTTGCAAGCAACTTTGATATTTCTAACGCTGCTTGCTCCCTTTGAGCGGGTGGAACATCTGGAAGGGACTTTTTTGATTGTTTTGGAATGCGAAAGAACGGAATGGAATAGCCTTTGGAAATTATGGACTGTACCCACTTGTCTTGAGTTAGAGATCGCCAGGCTTCTGGGTACAGTGATAATCTTCCCCCGACTGCCTCCGAAGGTGGACAGTCGGGCAACACCTCAGGGATGTTGAAAGGGCTTATCAGAAAAGGTTTCGCGATTGCCCTGGTTCTGCGGACCCCCCCTGCCTCTAGGGCGGCGTCTACCATTATTGTCCCCCCCCCGCCTCTAGAGGGGAACCGACTCTGTGCGTCAGGCAAAGCCCCTTGAGATTGCTTGCGGAACCACATCTTTCCACTTTTCTGGCCCTTGGGGTAAGGCCTAGAAGGAGTAGAAAAACGGACTCCGACGGCAGAAAGAGTTTTGCCATCAGTCTCGCACCTTGTCAGGGTTTCTTTCACTTGAGGACCAAAAAGAGACGATCCATCAAATGGGGAGTTAGTGAAAGACGTCTTGAAAGGGTCCGCAAAATTGCATAGCCGCATCCAGGCATGCCGGCATAAGGCCACACCTGTACCTGCGGCTCTGCTCGCTCCATCAGCCGCATATGAAAGAAGGCGCATGGAGGAGTTAGCTATCGAATTGAGGGTAGCCAGCTGAGCGTTCATCTTATCCTGAAAACCCGCAGCTGTTGGATCCTTTAACATCTCACTCGCTTCCTTGATCAAGTCTCTTTGAAGACGAGTGAAATGACAGAGGTAGTTCAGCGAACGCATCGAAAAGGTCGCTGACGAGAACATCCACTTCCCGTACCTGTCCATAGACCTAGATTCCTTGTTAGGGGGATGGACAGGCACTGAAGGATCAGCTAGTTCCTTCTTGGTGGCAGCAGCTACCACCATAGCATCGTCAAAAATTGTTTGTCCGCTGGGGCGGTAATAAACTTTGAAGGTCTCCTGGTGGTGGGGTCCACAGAGTCAGGAGCCGTCCAGGCCTTTTTTGCTACCACCTGCATGAGGGGGTCAAAGGGGGGGGACACCCAGGAGGTGGAAGGGCGAGAGCCGAACGCCTCAAGATACACAGATTCATCCTCCGAAGGGTTGAGGGCTGGCCAATTCCCCCTCTGTTTTAAGATCTCCAGGATGTCTGCAAAGGAGACATCTTCAGAGGGGGAACGGGGGGAACCTTCAGAATCAGTGTCAGAGGTGACAGACTCAGGTGAGTCTATGTGCTTCCTCTTGCACTTTCTCTTCCTAGGGGACTCTCCTGCCAATTCAGGAGAGGCCTCGGAAGAGGATGAGATCCCCACTGGGGATTCTTGAGGAGCTGGCTCTCTGCGGTCTGGGATGAGGGAGTGAGTAGAAATTACCTGAGGCACCGAGGAGGGAGGGGCGGACGGAGCCGACTGTGGAGTTGAACCAGGTTCCAACACACTCCGCATGACCTCGAAAGCACCCCTGTCAGGCAGAGCCAGAGGTCTCTGCTCCGAAAAGCTGAAAACCTCCCTCGGCACCGACAGTGATGGCTCCGAGGCCGATGTCGGAGCCGAACTCACCAACGCCGAAGCACCGAGAGGGAGAGCGGGGTCGGACAAGGGTCCGATGCCACTCACCCCCTCGGAGCCGACGAGGGAAGTCCGGCGCCAAGATTCCTCCAATGAAGAAATCGGAGCATACGACGGCGCCGAAGACAATTGTATCGGCTCCGACGCTGCCACAGTCTCGGGTCCGAAACACCCCGGCTCCGAACTCAAAGGAGTCGGAGGAGGAACATTTTGAGAAATAGGATTAAGCATCGACTGATGAGTCGGGCTCTGAAGCATTTGGGCCAGTGCCTCGGACTTAAGAAGTCGACTCACTACCCTCTGAAGGTCATGGTCCGAAAGTCTTGACGACCTAGAGGAGTGAGATCTATGGCTCCGTTCAGACAGCAAGGGAGATGCTGGAGCCGAATGAACGGAGCCAAGAGACGGTGACCTAGACCTTTTCCTAGTTGTCGGTTCCGATAACCTTATCGGCGCCGACTCAGTGATTTCCAATATCTCGGCTCCGGCCGGAGCCGGGGGAACCGAAGAAATAAGTGTTCGAGTCTCATCGGCTCCAGCTGGAGCCGATATTGTAGCAGACTTTGAAGCCCTAGGTGTCGACTCAGAAGCTGGAGCCGACGACCTAGTAGGCTTGGAGGGTTTGCCCGAAGATAGAGTTGGGGGACCCTCAGGTTTCAATAAGCCTCGTAAAATAAGCTTATTTTTCCTTTCCTGCAGGACTCTAGGGCTGAAGCCATGGCATACAGCACACAAGAGTCCTGCAGGTGTAAAGGTCCCAGGCAGTACACGCAAGAAGTGTGACCGTCTGTCAGAGACATCTTCTGACAGCACGAGTCACACTTCTTAAAGCCTGAGACCTTTGAATCCTTAGACATTTCTAAGAAATAATGTGTAATCACCACAGAAGCACAAACACACCGATTACACTATCCACTAAAAATTAAAACTAAAAATTAAACTAATAAATTTAGTTTTTTTGATCCCTACAAAAAACACATACACTCCACTACTAAAAGGGGATGGAAGGGCCCGAAGGCCTAAGGAAAGAACTCTTAAGTTCTTGTGGTAAAAAGGGTGGATAAACAGGAAGGAAAGGATAAAAAACTACTTAACTAAGGGAATTATGAATAAAAACTAATTTAAAGGGGTTTAAATTAACTTTTAGACTGTTCTAAACAAACTAACCTGAAGCCGGTTGGAACAACACACCTCGATCGCTGTAGCAGCAAACGAGATCTGAGGTATTACCGCCTAGCATTGTGGGATAAAAGGGGAGCCTCGAGCCGGTGGAACCAACTCTTGAGCTTTTAGAGTGGCCGAGTCGGAGCCGAGGATCGGCTCCGAACCCATCCAGCAAGAATGAAGGCGAGATAGACAACTTAACATCTAAATGTCAAGAACTGTGTAACTGTGTCCCTTCAGCAAACATGACTCCCTTTGTAACTATCACATGGAGTACTCTAAATTATATGGATAGATGACTGTAGCTTCCAAGTTTTGGGAGGTGGAAGGGAAGGGTCCACCAGTTCCTGGAGAATAGTCCAAGCAAAGCCTGATCTACACCTACAGAAGTACTCACGCTTACAGTGCTTTATAATATCTACAGAGTACCAGGCTGCTGCTTCTAGAATACAACTCCTTCCAAAAAAGCCGCAGATGAAGGCAAGGCCCTAGAAGAGTGGGCTTTGACCTTGGCTGGAATAGTTTTATTGTGATGAGTATAACAAAAGGTCACAAGCTTAGATAATGATTTGGAAACAGTTTGCTTTGACACGTTATCCCTTCTTACCTTCACAAGAAATGAACAACTGATCTGAAGATCTGAAAGACTTAGTTCTGTTAAGACAGTACCCGAGTAGTGTGTGGACATCCAAGGTATGAAGTATCCTTTCTCCCTTATTAAGTTCAGGAAAGAAAATGGGGAGATGGATAGTTTGCTAAGTAAATTTGGATATCACTTTAGGCATAAAAAGGAGGATTAGTTCTGAAAGAAACCATGTACCCATGAAAAATGAGGTATGGCTGACTCACCATAAGAGCCTGCAACTCAAGATACCTTTCTTGCAGAGGTCAGAGCAATCAGTAAAACTGTTTTCCTTGTTAAGAATATCAAGTCAACCAGGCTAGCTGGAGCAAGTGTTAGCTTCTCTAACACACAATTAAGATCACAAGGAGGGGACACCAGTTTTCTTGGAGGCCTTTCAAAAACATTTTGACAAGAAACTGCATTAAAAAGAGGAGAATGTATGGGCAGACATGCCAAAATGGCTGAAAAATGAACCTTGATAGAGGAGTAAGAAAGGTCACAGTATAGTTACTCACAAAATACTATAAATCCGGAGAACAACTAGCCTTGGATGGCTGCTGGTTGTGGTGTTGGCATCAACTAGAAAACCTTTTCCATTCACTAATATATGATCTTCTAGTAGTAGGCTTTCTTGCCTCCATTATTACTCGCTGCATGCCCTCAGTAAACAGGTACCTAAAGTAAATTAAGACCCTTTCATCCAGGTAGTCAACTGAGAGTGCATCAAACGCCCTTGTTCATTTGTGAAGAGATCCAGTCTGTGAGGAAGCTTGTAACAATTACCCCTGGCCATTTCCAAAAGAAGGGAGAACCATAGTTGATGCAGCCAGAAGAGAGTCACCACAGTGTTCTTGGGAGGATTCCTTCTGAAACCTCAAAAGTGCTCTAGATATTAGTGGAAGGGGTAGAAAAGCATACAGGAACATTCCTGTAAAAGGAAAAGGAAAGGCATCTGTCTTCCAGGCCTTCTTGCATGAAATCCTGAAGCAGAATCTTACCACTTGATTGTACAGACAGTTGGCAAAGAGTTGTACTTGAGGAACTCCCCACAGATGGATCAAATCTTGGAAGACCCAGTGATCTAATTTCCATTTATGAAGCCTGCCCTAATCCTGCTCAGCTTGTTTGCCACACAGTTTTGCTTTGACAGAATGTAGGATGCCTGTAGGGTGAGAATGTGCTGTGTACCTATATCCCAAGCTAACAAAGCTAGTCTTCAGTGGGGGGTACAACCTCTTGCCTCCTTGCTTGTTGATGTAGTGCCTTGATTAGGGCAAGCATCTCTTTTATATTTATGTGCTTGTGTCTGGTCTTTGGTGTCTCACACACCTTACACTATTCTCACTCCTGAAACTGCTCTCCAAGCAAAGTCCGAAGCATCTGCGCTGACTTACTGCTTTGGAACAAAGGAGACCTGGATTTATGTGTCTTCACCAATTAATTTCCCTTTTGACAAACCCCAGCACCTGGAACTGAAAAGACAAGGTGTGTATGTGTTGGGACCAAAGAGACTTAAGATACCACTGTATCTTTCTCATGTACAGTCTTGCCAGGAGTATCATGACAATCACATAAGCTGTAATACTCAAAATCCTGAGGTATTCCCTTACAGTGACCGAAGTATCAGAGGAAAACCTCAGTAATAAATCTGCATATAGATTTTTTTTTCCTGTGAAAGAAAAGCTGTTTGAACTGTTGTGTCTACTTAACATCCCATAAACACAATGCTGTGAGGAGGAGTCAATAAATACTTTTGAATACTCTCTTGAAATCCCAGATTGTGTAAGATCTTTCACCAAAGACAGAGATTCTTGACACTTTGAAAAAGACTCTGCAAAGATAAGCAATTTGTCTACATATGGAAAATGTGGATACCCTTTAGCCTGCAATGAGCTACAACTGGAGCTAGACACTTTGCAAATACTCCTGGTGCAGTGGATAGTCCAAAGGGTAAGGCAGAGAACTGATAATGTGATCTACACGCACAGAATCTTAAAAGCCTGACATCTGGATGAACAGGAATATGATAAGCAATTTTAAAATCTAATGTCACCAAGAAACTCGAATGAATAAGTAGTAACAGGCTGCAAAGTGACGCATCATTTTCCGTTTGGGCACTTCCACAAAAAGCTTTAGAAAAAAAGATCCAGAACTGGTCTCCAAGCATTTTCTCTCTTTGACACTAAAATCATCCTTAAATAAAACTCCTTTCCTACCCGGAAGTAGGAACATGTTCTATAACTCTCTGGGACAGCACGTGATGGACAGGTGGAAACAAGAGAGTCGGGTCTGGTGGATAATTATTGAAAATGTGGAATTTCCTACTAATGCCATCTGTAAACTTGATAAATGATCTTCAGGGACCCATTGGTCTGAAACCACCAGATGCCAAAGAGAAAAAGAGAGATTCAGACTTTTGGGAAGAAAAAAAGGGACTGCCAGGGTGGTAGAGGGAACATCTGAAATAGTTATTATGACATATTGGACTGTCCTTGGATTAGGGAGTTTCCAGGATTCTTCTTAGAATCCCTATTGCCATTTCTTTTTAAACATCTCTTTACCTGTATTTTATTGAGATAGTTTATTTTGTTTCTTACCAAAACTGGATGAGGAGTTACAGAATACCTTGGAAAAGGAGGGCTGAAAAATCTTAGAGATTCCCTGTATCAGCTTACCCCTTTCATCACACTTTTTGATCACCTCTGCAGCAGAGGGGCCAAAAACTAAGTCTTTATCCAAAGATGAATTTAAAATCTCATTTTTAAAACTGGGAGGTTTTGACAATTCAGCCATGCAAACCTTCTCAAAACAGTACCAATGGCCATAGCCCTGGAAGAAGTATCAACAAAGTCTTACATACACTGTATATAATGAGTAGTGACTTGAACAATGGAAGAAATCAAATTATTTAAAGCAGATTTTTCCTCACAAGATGAAACTTCAGATAAAATATTCCTCATAACTTTCATAATTAGTCAGAACAAACCTTAATATACAAGTCTAGCAAAATTCAGAAAAATCAAATTTGCAGAAGCATATACTTGTTTTCCCCATACTTATCAATAATCTGAACATCCTTATAAGAAAGAGTAGGATTGGAACAGACTTAAGTGTTTAGCAACAGAGGGATTGATAAGAAGTTATGTACTTGCCATAACGTTCCATGTTTGTTGTCCATCTCGCCTTCATTCTATGCTGGCTGGGTTCGGAAATGAGCATTGGTTCTGACTCGGCTTAATTCAAAAGCTTGAGTGCTTCCACTGGCTCGAGGCTATACCCTGTCCCATGATGCTCAGGGAAGATTACCCAGATCTTGTTTGCAAGTGAAAGCATGAGTATTTACCTATGATTAAAACAAATATATCTAGATAAGACTCCAAAGAGAATCACAGACTCCATAATCCAATTACAATAAGAAAATGCCCACTTGATCCTCCAGGAGCGAAGGCGGGGGAAGGACGGTAGGAAGCAAGAATGAAGGCAAGATGGACAACAAACATGGACTGTTATGGTGAGTACATAACTTCTTAATGTTATGTTGCCCTATCCCGCCTTCATTATATGCTGGTTGGGACAGCGTCCCTAGCACCTTCTTTCTTGGGTGGCTCAAGGGAAAATACTCTTCAGAAGAATGGACCCAAAAAAGGCCCTGTTCCTGGAGGCCAAATCTACTTGCTGCTGCACAAATGGAATCCATAGAAAGCCTGGGCTGGAAGGCAGAAGAAGTTGCAATAGTTCTTGTTAAATGGCCCTTCACTTTGCCTGGTAGCTGTCTCTTTCGGGAATTGCATGTGTAAGAGATACAGTCTGTGAGCCATTTGGAGAGTGTGACCTTTTACAATGGAAATCCTTTCTTTCTGTCTGAAAAGGACACAAAAAGCCGGTCTGACTTTCTGAAATCTTTAGCTCTATGCATGCAGAAATTCAGCTGTCTATGTACGTCCAACTGCTGTAATCTATATTTTGCCTTGCTGCCATAGTTTGGGAAAAAAAACTTGTAAGTCAATAGACTGATTTAGGTTGGTCTCTGAGCACACTTTTGGTAGAAAGGAAGGGTTAGTCCGTAAGGAGATTCTATCTTTGTGAAAAGTTATATATGGAGGACGTATAGATAAAGCTTGGAGTTCAGACACTTGCCTGGCAGAGGTGATGGCCACCAAATATGCTGTCTTCCATGTCACATGATGATGTAGATACAAAGGGAGGTAGAATTAAAGAGGATCGAACAAAATTTAGGTCCCATGGAGATGGAGGTTCTTTAACTGGAGGCTTTAGTAAGAAGGTACCTTTTAGAAAGGCTTTACAGAGTCTGTGGGACATGATATTTTAGTCCCATTTCCCCAACATGAAAGTTTGATATAGTTTAGCAAGAAAATCTAACACTGCTGTGATAGGGGCTGTAAGGGGATCTGTGTTGTTTTTGGAAGCACAGTGTGAAATTTTTTTCCATTTACTAGAGTATAATTTTCTGGTTGATGCCTTATGAGAAGAAATCAATATATGTCTAACAGCAGGAGAGATATCACGGTGCCTGGCTATTTGTGGAACTGGAGCAGCCAAGCTGTCAATTTTAGGGTTTGTATCAATGGATGGAATGTCCCTAACAAATGAGTCAGAAGGTCTGGAACTGGGTCCAGGATCCACGGTTCCTCCTGGAGATGGGCCCATAGAAAAGGGAACCAAATTTGCCGAGGCCAGTATGGTGCAATGAGAATAACTGTGCTTTTCAACATGTTGGCTTTCTGAAGAACCTTCAAGGGAAATGGAGGGAAAGAGTAAAGGAGTCCCAGGGGGCCAATCGTGTATGAGCTCATCCCTTGGTGACTGCTCCGGAGAAGGAATCAGGGCAAAGTAGCTGCTGCATTTGGAGTTCATGGACGCAGCAAAAAGGTTGCAGCAAGGCTGGCACCATTGACGGAAAATCTCTTCCACAACTTCTTGCTTTAGGGACCACTTGTGAGGCATCAGAATAGCTCTGCTGAGTTTGTCCGCTATCAAGTTGGATTTCCCCAGGATGTGCATTGCTGTCAGAAAACGTTGAGAAGAGACTGCCCATTGCCATACTCATTGTGCCACTTGACAGAGAGGGCAGGATTTGGTTCCCCCTTGTTTATGTACCACACTGCTGAGATGCTGTCTGTCTGAATTGCAATTGTTCCTATTGGGACAGAGTCTTTAAATGCTTGCAATGCGAAGAGCACCACTCTCATCTCTAGGACACGGATATGCAACTGGTTCTCGTGTTCCTGCCAGATGGTCTGGACAGTCTTTCCCCAGATAATGCCCCCCCCCCCATCTGAGAAGCATCCGTGGTCACTGTGGCTACTGGTTGTGGGAAGACAAATGGTCGGGCTAAAGTCAATTGAGTTGAATGAAGCCACCAGTGTAGGTCCTTTTTTCAGGATTCTGTAATGATGATCTTGTGTGGCAGTGGTAGATCTTACATGGACCACTGGGAAAAAAGCAGTCATTGAAGAACTCTCATGTGTGAGCGTGCTAAAGGTACCAAAATAATTGCAGCCATCATGGTGCCCAGAACCTGCAAGACAGTTTTTGCCTGAACTTTTCTTTTGTATAAAATATTCTCGATTTGATGGTGAAGGTACTGAATCCTCTCGGCGATAAGTTTGGCCAACATTTTTCTTGAGTCTAATTCTGCGCCTAAGAATATAAGACATTGTGAAGGCAACTAGGCAGATTTTTTGAAGTTTACTGTAATGCCTAGTTGGGAGCAGAAATGAATGGTTTCGTCCCTTGCTTTTACTAGTAGGTGCTTGGTGGTGGCAGTTAGGAGCCAGTCGTCTAGGTATGGAAACACATGGAATACTAGATGCCTCAAGTGAGCCATAACCATTGCCATGCATTTGAACACTCTGGGGGCTGTAGTGAGGCCAAAAAAAAGAGCTTGAAACTGGTAATGACTGGCTCCCAGCCGAAAGCGCAAATGTCTCCTGGATCGTCTGTCCATTTTTATGCTGTAGTATGCATCCTGGAGATCTATTGAGCACATCCAATCACCTTTCCCCAGAAAGGGAAGTACTGACTGCAGTGTCACCAATCATCCGGAACTTTGATTTCTTGACGGACTTGTTTAGTCTGCTGAGATCCAGAATGGGCCTCCAGTCCCCTGTCTTTTTTGGAACTAAAAAGAACCTTGAGTAAGGATCCAATTTGGTCTGCGGGGACATTTTGGATGACTCTTTTTCTCTAGCAACTTTTGTACCTCTAGAGTTGCATAATCCTTTTGACTGGGTGGAACATCTGAGATTGATTGTTTTTCTGATGGGGAGAGGAAAGGGGTATGTAATAACCTCTGGATATAATCATTTGTACCCATTTGTCTTGTGTAATTTCTAGCCAGGCAGTTGGGTACAACGACACGTGACCCCCGACTGCCTCCAAAGATGGACAGACGGGCCTCCTTTCAGGAGCGCTGAAAGGGTTTCCAAGGAAGGAGTCCCTGTCACCCTGGTTCTGCGGACCCCCCCTCTGCCACGAGGTCGGCGTCTTCCATTGTTACTTCCCATTCTGCACCTAGGGGAAGAACCACCATATGAATCATAAAAAAACTCTTTGGGACTTGCAGGACCACATCTTCCCCCCTTTTGACCTTTGGGATAAGGTCTAGAGGAAAGGGAAAAACAGACTCCCATGGCAAAGAGAGCCATCAAAAGACATGAAGGATTCAGCAAAATTACCTAAGAGCATCCAGGAATGTCTCCTTAAGGAAATTCGTGTACTCGCTGCCCTGCTTGCTCCATCAGCCACATAAAAAAATCAGTCGCATGGAGGAATTTACCATGGAGCTTAAGGTGGAGATCTGTGAGAAAACCTTATCTGAAACCCCTGCAGCTACTGTAACTTGTAGGATATCTCCTAGCTCGTTTTGGAGATCCCTTTGTAGTGTTGTAAAATGGATTAGGTAATTCAACGATCTAAATGTAAACGCCGCTGAAGAAAAGGTACACTTACCATATCTGTCCATCGTTCGAGACTGTTTGGTGGATGAACAGATGAAGTCTCTGACAATTCCTTCTTTTTGGCCACTGCAACCAACACAGCATCTACTGGGATGCCCTTGCTGAGAAAATCTTTTTCTGCAGGTGCTGTAATGAATTTGTTTGGCCTCCACGGAACAGGTTCCACTGACTCTGGAGAGCCCCACACCTTTCGACTAATTATATTCATCAACTGATCAAAAGGCGAAGTCACCCAAGAGGTGGAGGGGCGAGACCCAAAAGCTTCTAAGTACATCGACTTGTCCTCAGAAAGACTGGAGGGCTTCCAGCCACCCCTCTGCTTAAGAATCTCCAGGACGTCTGCAAAGGAGACATCTTCAGAGGGGGACCGTACCCTTCTGACTCATCCAGATTGGTGTCTGAGATGAGAGACTCATCCGGAGGGTTTATGTGCTTCCTCTTGCACAATCTCTTCCGAGAGACCTCCTCAAAGGGGTATTCTGAGGAAGTATCGGAAGACAGAGTCTCACCCGCAGGGGCTTCCTGGGGCTTAGGATCTCTGAGCTTGGGGGGGGGCAACACAGGCGCTTTTGGAGGAAGAGTACCTGAATCCAAGAGTGGAGTAGTCAGAGGTGACACCACTCTCTCCATCAGCACAAAGCCCCCTTACCCCACTCTGAGGAGGTCCCCGGCTCCAAAGAACCGAAAGACAGACCCCGAAACAGAGCACTTGGCTCTGATGCCGATGTTGGAGCCTAGCTCAACCACATCGAAGCCCCAAGAGGTAGAATTGGCTCAGACAGCTGTCCGATCTGAGACTTCTCCCCGGACCCGACAGGAGAGAGTCGGCTCCTAGACTCCTAGAATTCCGATGGAACTGAGGAAGTCAGAGATGTCAGAACCGATGATCCTGCCAGAGGTCCTGGTACCGACAGTTCCACTGCAATCGGGTCCAAGTGCTCCAGCTATGAAACCCCAGGTCGGGTCAGAGGAAGAACCGAAGAGGGAGAAGAGGTCTTTGTTGGCTCCGGTTCCTTCTGGGTCATAATCGACAGAATTTTCACCAAAGCCAGTGTCTAAAGGAGTCTCCTCACCACCCGCTCCACATTATCATCTGATAAACTTCTGGAGGATCAGGAGGATATGGATGGAGATCGTGCATTTGTAGGATTGGAGATTTTAAAATCAGAGTTACCGGCTCTGAAACCGATACTCAATCGGCTCAGGAACTACAATCGGAGTCGATGACGAAGACCTTTCAGAACCAAGAGCCGTTGGTTCCGAGCCAGGTTGTATTAACATTTTTTAGGTGGCTCCGAAGATGGAGCAGAGGTCAAAGTTCTTTCACCCAACTTCTCCAATTTAGAAGACGAAGAAGAAGAAGAAAAAGGGGATTTGTCAGGTTTAGACTTTGTGCTCTGAGTCCCTTCTAGAACCTCTGTAAAAGGGGTTTTCAGTAGGCCTCTTACAATCAATTTGTTCCTGCGCTCCAGTAACACTCTGGAGCTAAAACCTCGACAAAAGGAGCAGGATTTGTAGGTGGAGAGCACCCAGGCAGTAAATGCAAATTGTGTGCCCGTCTGTCAGGGACATTTTTTGGGTGCATTTGTCACACGTTTTGAAACCTGACGGTTTTGGTTCCTTTGAATCCTTACACATATTGAAGTAGGGTTACCACCTATCCCACTTTTGCGAGGGACTGTTCCTCTTTTGGCGGTTGTGTCCTGCAAAAAATTGTAAAAATGGCAAATGTCCTGAGATTTTAGGACAAAATTATTTCCTATGTTTTATGTAATAGGTGCATAAAACAGTTATTCTGTATCTGAAACACCTAAATGTTATACAAAACAGAATAAGCAACTAAAATGCTACAAGAATAAGCTTTTATTTAGGCATAAAAGTGAAGTTTTGTCCTTTGTACTGGCCGTGGGTATGTTTCGGCCTGCAAATCTGACGTTTGTACCAAAAATGTCCCACTTTGGGCATTTGAAAAGGTGACAACCCTATATTGAAGCTACATAAAAAAAAAAAATAACTCTAAGAAGTAGCTTAATAATAATCAACAACATGATAGGATTAACAACACAACTGTAAGTAGTAACCTATTAATCAAAAGTAAACAATACTAATATATATATATATATATATATATATATATATATATATATTTTTTTTTTTTAAATAAGGGAAAGAAGTATTCTAATTTAAACCGACTTCTGTCTAAAACAACAAGGGGAGCAATCCTCTAATTTAAATGGACTCCCCCAACAAACAACAACGGGAAAGAATAGAGAAGAGGAACGGCCCTCTAAGTTAAACGGGCCATCAGGAGCCCTCTAACTTAAACAAGCTACCTATTAAGAATACAACAAACTCTCTAGGGATAGGTTCAAACAACAATAAACACAAAAGGCCTAAGAATGATGACCAAAAAACGCAAACAGAAAAACAGCCAAGTAGCGAACTGATAACCCTGCTAGGCACTAACTGTAAAATGCTATGAAATAACTCTAAAGTTTTTAAAAGGAAGAAATACAAATAAGTACATTTTCACTTAGCCAGGAGCCAGTGTGGAAGTCACCTGATCTGCTTGAGCGGCAAATGAGATCTGGGTAATCTTCCCTGAGCATCATGTGAAAGGGTATAGCCTCGAGCCAGTGGAAGCTCTTGAGCTTTTGAATTAGGCTAAGTCGGAACCGATGCTCGGTTCAGCACCCAACCAGCACAGAATGAAGGCGAGGTATGACAACATAACATCTAAGGCTACAGCTGCTGGATCAGGTTTGGATAGAGTATATAAAAACCTAAAAGAAAGGAACTTTATATAGCCTATCTGCCACCTTCTTAGGGGCAAGCTGTCGGACTGTTAGAAAAATTGCAAGTAGTATCATACACATCCTCCAAAGCTGACAGAACTGAAGAAATGAGTGTGGGTTCTGGAAATTCATTCTGTAGTAGCTCATAGTATTTTCTGAGTGAATGAGAAACCTCAGTGCTCTTACACTGAAAACACTGGCACATTCTAGAAACAGTTTCAGAGAAAGAGAACCCTCCCACCAGGGACAGTCAGAAACTAAACTGCTCTCCGAGTCTGAATCAGAAATCTAAGGGAAAACTCTGCATCTGTTCCTTTATCCTACCACATTCAGAATCTTGATTCTCTTTTGGAAAGACGGTATCCTTTTTTCTTTTGCTAGAAGCTACTTGATAAGAAGGCTTAATAACCAGAATTAAAACCTGAGTCAGGCCCAGTAAACTACTCCAGTCCACAGAAATTTAAGGAGTAGAAGATACATGCTTAGATTCCTGCTTCCTTTTGACAAGAAAAATAGGGACCAAAAGTGCTATTTACGGTGGTAGCAGCAGCTTCCAGGGGATGGTCACAACATTCTGACAACAAGGAAGCCTTCTCTGTTCTCTCTCCAAGGATTGACAAGATTGGCTGTCCCTTGCCCGGTAAGAGACCCCAACAGCAGCCAAGGGTATGGCTAACCCCTAGGCAATAGTGGCTATAGGTGCTACACTAGAGAAATCGGGGGTAAAAGATGGGTGGTCTGAGGTACAACAAATGACCACAGCAGAATCACCCATCTGAGGTTGAGGCATATTGCTAGCCTGCTGTGATGGCAAATGCAGTTTGCTTAACATTTTCTCTCTGTGACATGAGGGGCAGAGTGTGGATCTGACAGATTGTTGTATGATCAAGCTGTAAAAGATGCCTATTTCCCCAGGGAAATCAAGCAGCAAATGCCCGTAAAATACAAAAGTCTTTAAGTCATTTTTTTTTTAAACAAACACATCAACAAGCACTTTAAAACACTTGGACAGCCCAACAAAGTAAAATAAACACAATTTCTCTCTTATTTTAAACAACTTTTAAACTGACAGGAAAAAAAAGAATGCTCTCATTTAAAAGTACATTACAGTCTCACGATAGTCCTTTAAAATATAAACTCCTACTTTTAAAATAACTGTCACAAAGAGGAGTGTATTCCACGTGGGCCAGCAGAGTGACTCCACGTGGGCCAGCAGAGTAATCCAGGCTGCAGAGAGCTGAATAAGCGACTTTTCTTGATACTAAGTATATTTTTTGTTGCTTTCCACATCTGAATACCTAGCAACTGTATTTCGCCTGCCTTTCTGTTACATTGAAGCTGTTTTTACTGCAGTTAACTTAATATTGCACTTGGAATCCTTGTTTGTTACTATTTGACTGTATTTGTAGCAAATTCTTCTGTGTAAGCTGTAGTAGCTGATTCATAGCATTTATAAGTGTTTGCTGTACCTGTTTCTGCCTGTTTTAGAAAAAAAAAAAAGAGAAAAAATATCTCTTGTTTTTCCTGCTTTACTAGTTTAGTCCAGTTTCAGAGTTGCTGATTCCTGGGCTTTGGTTGTAGTTCCTGTGTACTGTTTCCTTGCCTTATTTATGAGAAGGGAAGCTACCTTGCTTACCAGTGGGAGTGGGAAGCATTGAGCTGCCTTTTGTCCAGTTTTGTGAGGTTTCAGCCAGTAACTAGTAGTTTATTGGTTGTTTTGGGCCAGTTTCTAGCTTTTTCCAGCCCCCTGGTATAAAACTTTCAGCTTGTACCTACTCAGCACAGACTCCACGTGGGCCAGCAGAGTAATCCAGGCTGCATCGAGCTGAATAAGCGACTTTTCTTGATACTAAGTATATTTTTTGTTGCTTTCCACATCTGAATACCTAGCAACTGTATTTCGCCTGCCTTTCTGTTACATTGAAGCTGTTTTACTGCATTTAACTTAATATTGCACTTGGAATCCTTGTTTGTTACTATTTGACTGTATTTGTAGCAAATTCTTCTGTGTAAGCTGTAGTAGCTGATTCATAGCATTTATAAGTGTTTGCTGTACCTGTTTCTGCCTGTTTTGTGAAAAAAAGAAAAAAAGAAAAAATATCTCTTGTTTTTCCTGCTTTACTAGTTTAGTCCAGTTTCAGAGTTGCTGATTCCTGGGCTTTGGTTGTAGTTCCTGTGTACTGTTTCCTTGCCTTATTTGGGGAAGGGAAGCTACCTTGCTTACCAGTGGGAGTGGGAAGCATTGAGCTGCCTTTGTCCAGTTTTGTGAGGTTTCAGCCAGTAACTAGTAGTTTATTGGTCGTTTTGGGCCAGTTTCTAGCTTTTTCCAGCCCCTGGTATAAAACTTTCAGCTTGTACCTACTCAGCACAGACTCCACGTGGGCCAGCAGAGTAATCCAGGCTGCAGAGAGCTGAATAAGCGACTTTTCTTGATACTAAGTATATTTTTGTTGCTTTCCACATCTGAATACCTAGCAACTGTATTTCGCCTGCCTTTCTGTTACATTGAAGCTGTTTTACTGCATTTAACTTAATATTGCACTTGGAATCCTTGTTTGTTACTATTTGACTGTATTTGTAGCAAATTCTTCTGTGTAAGCTGTAGTAGCTGATTCATAGCATTTATAAGTGTTTGCTGTACCTGTTTCTGCCTGTTTTGTGAAAAAAAGAAAAAAAGAAAAAATATCTCTTGTTTTTCCTGCTTTACTAGTTTAGTCCAGTTTCAGAGTTGCTGATTCCTGGGCTTTGGTTGTAGTTCCTGTGTACTGTTTCCCTGCCTTATTTGCGGCAAGGGAAGCTTCCTTGCTTTCCTGCTTTACTAGTTTAGTCCAGTTTCAGAGTTGCTGATTCCTGGGCTTTGGTTGTAGTTCCTGTGTACTGTTTCCTTGCCTTATTTGGGGGAAGGGAAGCTACCTTGGTTACCAGTGGGAGTGGGAAGCATTGAGCTGCCATTTGTCCAGATTTGTGAGGATGCAGCCAGTAACTAGTAGTTTATTGGTCGCTTTGGGCCAGTTTCTCGCTTTTTCCAGCCCCTGGTATAAAAGCAGCTTAAACGCCGTTAGCAATTTAGAGCGATTTAGCGGAGCTGCCACTGTTGCACACTAGGGCAGTGCCGGTTAAGCAGGTTTAAACTATTCGGCTACCTAAAGTCCACTCTTCAAATTTTCCCTTAAAACTACCTTCCTCGAACTATACTACTGATCAAATCAGCGTATCCTATAACTAAAAGATCAACTCTACTTGACTCCAAGTAGACTATTCTCTATCTATTAAACCTAGCACTTGCTCCTACAGTACTTATTACCTTGATACGGCACTCTTGTCATAGATAGTACCCCAAAAGGCAACCCCCATTTCTCGGTCACCCACGTCCCCGGAATCTTTTTTAAAGTTTTTGTCTACCCTTCTAGCATGTCGAGGATCAGTTGCTAGTGTCCTCTCCTGCTCAGCTGGTGAACCTGGGAATATTGAGGCAATGTTTCAATTGCCTCATGTACACAGACAACCCTTTCCTCCTCCCACAAAACACAAATACATGCGAGAGATGCAACTATACGGCCAAACTGGAGGCTGAGCTCTCTCAACATAGGACTGGCAAGACCAGTCAGGAGGAGAAGGTTACCACACACACTATAGACCCAGTCTCACATAGTACCATTACAACCTCAAATCATACACATAAACACACAAAGACATACTCGGAGGCTCTGATCAAAAATCTACCAAAACAGCAGAGGCCACCAAAGCAGACACCCAAACAACCACCACCTCAGAACACAACACCCGCAACACATAGACCTCACAGTCAGAGTGTCAAACAGTCACAGCCCTTAAGGCCAAACACAATACCAGACACACTAGTCATTGGTGACTCCATAGTCAGACACACTGATGTCCCGCTCACCAGACTGAGTAAGGAGAAGGTCACAGTAAGCTGCCTGTCGGGCGCTAGAATTCGCCACATAACGCAAGCACTCAGGTCTCTCAACAGCAGGTACAAATATGACTCAGTCATTGTCCACGCTGGTGTAAACGACCTGAGACGTACCTCCTTGGACTACATGAAAAGAGACATTGAGGCGCTCTCTGATTATGTAGCCCAGGCAGGTATGACCCTGACCTTGAGCAGTATCCTACCTTCACCAAGAATGATGCCACAATACAGAGATAAGATGATCAGCTTTAACAATTGGCTTAAACACTGGTGTCATTCAAAGGGGATCCAGTATCTGTCTGCCTGGGATGACATGCTGGACAAGCCACGCTGCTCAAGGGACGGCTTGCACCTGTCACCCTGGGATTCCGGATATTGGCAAAGGCTCTTGCCACCCCATAGTGCCTTTTTAGGCAAGGCTCAAATTCTAAACCTACCACCCTAGAACACAAAAAGGAAAAAACTAAGGGTAATGCTGCTCAATGCCAGAAGTCTAAATCTCAAAATGCACGCACTCGAGGCCCTTCTCAGTATGGAGAACATCGATGTCTGTGCTGTGACAGAAACCTGGTTCAAGGCTCCTGAGAGCACCCCAGCTATCAGGTTTTACCTCATATCATGCGTTCCGCCCCAAAATCCGGACAATACCAAGAAAGGAGGGGGTATCCATATTCATCAAGGACACCCACACCTCAAGACTGGTGGCAACGCACGATGCATCGGAGACCATCCAGGTGCAATTAACCATAGGCAAGACTGCTCTGCAAATTGTAGCATGTTACAGGCCACCCTCACAAACTCAGGAAACTCACATGGCCTTCCTGAAAACACTAGAGGGATAAATGTATCACCAAACACCATCATACTAGGTGACTTCAATTACCCTAATATAGACTGGGAACACTACTCAAGCCCAAACACCCTAGCCCAAAAGTTCCTGGAATTCATAAACTCAAATGCCATGGAACAACTAGTCACCATCCCCACAAGAGGAGATAACATACTTGATCTCATCATCACGAACATGGGAGCACAATGTTCAACACCGAAGTATACCCCTCACTGGTGAGATCAGATCACAAACTAATCTCGCTGGAGGTCCTCGTACCACCCCCACCTGAAATAAAAAGACCACAGTAAAGAACTTCTCAAAAGCCGACTTCACACTTCTAAAGACTAGTGTGGTCTCCTTTCAGGCCCCGAGGCGGAACACAATACTCAAGCCGCTGAATCACTTACAAACGCCTTCTACCAGCACCTGCAGGACTGCATGGATAAGGCAATCCCAAGCAAAACAAAGACTCTTTGTACCAAAGGCAAGCGTCCAGTCTGGTGGACCCCAGCCATAAACAAACTCTACAACAAAAGGAGGAAGCTACTACAAGATAGAGCAAAATCCTTAAAAGGTAAGACACCCTTGATCACTATAAGTAAAAACTAAGAGCTCTCATAAAATCATCCAAAGCAAATTTCGAGAGAAAAATAGCTAAAGACTCAAAAGACAATCATAAGGCCTTCTTTAGCTATGTTAGAAACCTAGGAGGAAACTCCCAGATATGCTCAGAACTAGTTCAAAATGATGTGAAGATTACTGATCCTACAGACATTGCCAACATACTGGCTGACAGGTTCAGTGCAAACTTCTCCCCTCCCCAAAAGGAGAGATATCTATACCAAATGAGTGCAGCCCCCAAACATCTCCAGCCCAAGTGAGAACTGCTCTCTCCAAAGCAAAAACACAGCATCCATGGGACCCGATGGTGTCCCCGGCTGTGTGCTCCACGAACTCAATGAGGAATTAAACCCACAGCTAGGACAGCTGTTTAATCAAAGTCTTACCTCTGGATACGCACTCCAGGAGTGGCGCACTGCAACTGTGGTCCCACTTCACAAAGGCGGTGCCTCCACAGACCCTGGAAATTACCGCCCATTAGCTTGACAAGCCTTATCTGCAAAGCCATGGAGAGGATCATAATGGACCTCATAAATAAAGACATAGGGAATTTGCAGACTTTGGATCCAACCCAGTTTGGCTTTGTCAAAGGCAGATCATGCCTTTAAACTTGGTTGACTTTTTCAAACAGTCACCAAAGCCATTGATGAGGGAAAGGCAGTCCATACAGCCTACCTCGATCTGGCTAAGGCCTTCGATACAATACCCCACTCGGGTATCATTGAAAACTCATCAGCTTAAATGTTAACCCATACATCACAAGATGGGTTGCAAACTGGCTGAGTGACAGAACCCACAGGGTCAGAGTTGCTGGCGCCATGTCAGACTCAAAGCCTGTCACAAGTGGTGTCCCACAGGGCTCAGTCCTGGGCCCACTCTTGTTTGGCATCTACTTTTCAAGTACAAGCAAACACAGGAGGGTTATGGCTGACAAAGTTTGCAGATGACTGCAAACTGGGCCATAGTAGAAAACACATCTGACACAGATATCCTTCAGAAGGGTCTCACAGAAACGGATAACTGGTGCCAGAGCCACGGCCTAAAGTTAAATGCCAAAAATGCATAGTCATACCCTTCGGGAAAAACAAGGTTACCCCTAGCTACCAAATAGGTGGCAATCCACTGAGCACAGAAGAAGTTATCAGGGACCTGGGGACCCAGGTTGATAGTAGTCTGTCATTCGACACCCATGTAGCTAAAGTAGTTAGGAAGTCCTTCTACATTGCCCACCTTATCATGAAGGGATTCTCATCTAGATCAAGGGAGGTCATAGTCTCCCTTTACTCATCACTCATCAGACCAATGATTGAGTACAATGCCCCATTCGGAATGTATCTGACCCGACACTTGCAGCAGCTGGAGAGGCCACAAAAGTTCCTCACCAAAAGGATAAAGGGTCTCAAAAATCTGTCCTATGCTGCCCGACTGAAAGAACTCCAGCTCTATTCAGTCGCACGCTTGCTCAGAGGTGACCTTTGCCTAACATACAAGGCCATGTCAAACCCAGATTTGATGAATATGCTTCACCTCAAAAATCTAGATCCATCAGAGCCACAAGGGCGGAGACTTAAACCTCGACACGGCTATTAATAGGACGTGCTGGAGGGATAGATTCATCACCCAAAGACTCCCTATGCTGTGGAACAAAATCCCGGTACATGTGAGGCAGAGCACCTCGCTGGCCTTGTTCAAGAGAAATCTTGACCAATGGATGGGAGATCGCAGATATACCCCAGGAATTACCTCAGTGTCACTGCTCGACAGAGGCACAGCAAAATAATGGGTATAGTTCCCCATACTAAAGGGATGGCGTAAGCCACAAAACAATGGGCTAGGCTTATAAATGCCCTCGGGCAGATAGCCTAGTATGAACCTATGAACCTATGAACCTATAAACAAAAACATTGAATGGAAGGTCCCCCCAAAAAGGGAACTTATCTGCACAGTTGAGGAAGCTGACAGTCAATTCTCAAAAGTTTCAGAGGAGCATACTCTTCGGCTACAGTACAGCTCTGAAGGAGTTGGTGTCCAATCTTTACATCTTTTAGTCAGCTCAGCTCAAGCTGCCAGTTTGGGAACGTGGAGGGAGCACTGAAGCTTTAGAAACTGGACAGCTGTTATACCCTTGACAGGATATAACCCATATAGCTAAAGCTACTGCAACAGTGATCAGTATGATGAACATTTACTGTCAAAAAATGTACTGCTACCCAGATTGACACACAATTTGCTCATTATGATTTTTCTGTCTTCCCAGAATATTTTCCTCATACAAACTGCAGAAAGATTCTCTGCTTCATAAATCTCTCCATGAACACAGAACAAAGAAAATGACTTCCAGTTACATCAGTGCAATTTTGATTATTAATACTAACCTTTGAATTACTTGCAGACTAGGTACTTCCCAACACTTGCTAATAAATTACATCCTAGAAATCAAACATGCACACAGAGGCATACAAATGTCTTAACATCTGCTCACACCTAAAATACAAACTGTCATCCATGGAAAAAATATTACAAAAATCATGTTAGCTACTTGAAACAGTATTCCAGACAGGACTAAAAAAATGAATGTCTTTACAGCTTTAAGAAAAAAAAATTGAAGAGATACGTGCTTGAGGAAAATAAGTGCACCTGTTTAGGGATATGGGTTAATCTGTGATTATGTCTTACTTCTGAGTAGCGCAAAAATTGTGCACACACACAAATTACTCTAGAAAGCTCTCAATCTGTTTTATATTTAAAATAGTAAGAATGTTCTCTTACTTTTTACTCTTGTCTGATAAATTTCTGTATGCATATTATCACAGATCACTATTCCTATCTTTCTTACATTTTTTATAGTAAGAATCGACTACTTGTCTGTGTTGTTTTTCATACTACTGCCCCTTTGACAGTGCTCCACTTTTGTCAATTTCTTACAGTATATATTCATGAGATATTCTGTGTGTGGTAAAAGACTTATGGCCTAAGTTGTGGCTTAAAGGGCCCATGAACCAGTTCACATCCATGGCTAACAAATGTAAAACGAATTATTTAGTGCTGCCAAGGTCACAAGAGGGCTATGAATAGCATTTTTGGCCAGTCCACCTTGATCTTTTAAATCACCATGGAGATGAGGGGTACTGGAAGAAAAGAACAAACACTGCTGCCCAGCTAAGACTTTCATTGCTGGTGCTTTGGTGCAAAACTTCCTAAGATGTCTGTTTAGTGGATAAGAAAAATGTCTTTTTGCAGCACGTAGCACCTGTAAACTAAATCCAGAAAAATATCACTTTATTCAGCATCCAATCACGTAGGTTTGACTTTATTTTCCTTAGTTTATCTGCCAGTGAGTTTCCCATTGATAAGATGTATGATGCCCAGAAAGCTCACCCCTGACTCCTGGCCAAGACCTCATGTTTCCATAGCCCATCTACATTACAGGTAGGAGTGCCCCCCAATGCCTGCTGATGTACTACATCACTGATAAACTGTTATGATGTGGAAGGTCCCTAATTGCAAAATGAGTTTGAAAGCTTTTACTGTTAGGATTACAGATATAATTTATTTGACACTGTGTATTTTACTCTGGTTCTGGTTCTACCCCCTTGATCCTCGGTTCCCGAGTGAACCCCAGGCAATGTTCAAGGAACACACTAAAGCATCTGGATGTCTGTATGTGACTTGAATGATATTCCCCTGAGTGATCTGCAATTGCTGGATCTACCTTGAGAGATTTTTCTTGTACAGGGAAGCAGAAAAGAGGGCACTACAGAGACTAGGTATGCTAGTGCCATCTGTTTCTGCAGTACCAGTGTAGCTTCACCCACAAGACTTGTTAGGAGTACCACCAGCATGGAAGATGCATGTAGTCCAATACTCTTAGAAACTCCCTTGCAGAAATCTTGTTCAACTGAGTTAGTGAATAGAAGTAGTTGATTAAAGAGAGTACCTTGTCTGAGGGAAGGAAGGCCCTCTGGTGTCCCATGTCCAGTGGTGTCTTCAGGAAAAGGATTTGCCTCAAGAGCAGCAGGTGGGATTTTGATAGGTTTAGAGAGATCTAGATTCTGACAGTAAGCCAGAGTGAATTGGATGGCCTTTCTCGTATCCTCCAGTATTGCTGCATGGATCAGACAATTGCCAAGATGGGGATATATGTGAATGCCCTTGGTTCTGCTAAAGGTAGTTAGCGAAGTCAGGCCCTTTCAACTTTTAAACACCATGTCAGTAGCTAAACCAGTGGGCAAGAAACTCTTTGATTCTGATAAACCTTCTGTGTCCTCTATCACAATATGTTAAGTAGGCATCCTTCAGCTTTAGAGCGACCATGTATGCCTATGGAAAGACTAGTGGAAGAAGGCATTAAAAAGTTTCCAGTTTGAATTTTGGTATTTATAGGACCTTATTTAGGCTTGACAGGTCTAGACTGGGTCTGCAGGGTCTGTCTTTCTTTGGAGCAAAGAAAAGGCTGGAGAAGAAGCCTGGATCTTCCTCCTGAATTGGTACTCCCTCTCTAGGTTCACCTGTATGACTGGTTCTTGCAGAAGAGCCTTAGGCAAGTGTCTTTGAGGCAAGTGAGTATGCAAGACACACACCAGATATGTGCATTTTTTTTAATGAACTGCAGTTTGTATCCCTGTTTTACAATCATTAGTACACATTCAACTTCTGGCTTGGTCTCCCATTGTTTGACAAATGAGACTAACTGGTCCCTTTTTAGTGAGTAAGATATGGTGTGGTATATGTAAGGTTATGGGTTAGGGTGCGTTTTTGGGAATGGGAAAGCCAAATCATGTCATGAAACAGTCATAGCTAGTCCATTCCTGGGTCCTGGTCCTGAGGGCCCCCATAACCTCTTCCGGTCACTGCAGCAATGCTTCTTACCTTTTTAATATTTGCCTTTTTCCTGCCTTTGGTAGGAAGACCATAAGCTGATGCAGGGAAAAGAAAAAACTGCTTGACAGACTGAAAAGTCTTCCCATTTTCCTCAAGTTTCTTCAACACCTTTTCAGCAGAGGTTCAGACAACCCCCTCCCCCAGTCCTGTAGAGCTTTAACGAGTTCTGCTTTCAAATGGTCTGCCAGAGGCTGGATCCTTAGCCAAGTATGTCTTCTTAACAGTCACCCCGTAGCTACTGTACTGCATAATGAGTCCACAGCATCAGTCACATATGATGGCGAGGCTTGACCACCAGGGAACTGGGGTTGCATAATTCAAGTACTTTTTCCTTTCAGGCCTGTCTGCAGTATTCTTTAAACTTTGTTCTTGAATCAAGGACAGTAAAGCCTCCCCTGGGAATTCAGCAAAGGTGTCTGGCAGTTTAAGGCCCTGAAGGCTACCGCAATAAAGGACCATGCCTTCTTCCCTTTTCAGGCAAGTTTGTTGCTGGCACCCAAAGGCATCTCAGATGGATCTACAATAGCATCTTTTAAGTATTTGAAGAATCCTTCACCTTATAAAAGGGGTCCGGCTTCCAAGGAGCAGAAGGTTTGGAAAGCTATGCATCAACCAAACCTTCATTTACAGCAGGAATGGTCAAAGTTTAGGCTGTGGTAGGCTGAGGAGCTTCCTGTATCTAGTCTGGGCTATACTGAATTCCTTGGCCTCTCATTTGTTGTGGTCAGTCATTCTTTCTACAAAATCAGACATCTTATAGTGGGGATGCAGAGGACAGGGTGCCTCACAGTCTGACTCAAACAGTGGGGGGAGGCCATCTGATCCATACAGTACAGTTTGTCCCCCTCCTCTGAATAAGATGAATCTGCGTTTTTAAATGGAAGAAGGTCCCTACTTTCTCTGCAGAGGAAGCTGCTGTTGTAAATTCTTTTTTCAGCAGCTGGATAGATGTTCTTTCAGGAAAAGACAAAATCCTAAACCACCTTTACTTAGTCCTGAGAGGGAGACAGGTATGGACATGGGGAAGATGGCCTGTCCAGGAACTGCTGCAACAAGGTGGTGAATGTCTCCTTATATTTAGGTGACTTGTCCCTGAGCTTGCAGACAGACTGCTTTAGGGAGGTTTAGGTATAGGCAGGAGACCAAGACAGACCTCCTCCCAAACAAGAGCTGGTCATAAACAACCCTGCCCCTAAATTTTAACAATATGGCCTAATTTGGTATATTAATACCATGTAGAAATAACAATTTAGTAGGACAGTTCGATAGATTTGTATACAAATCTTGTAGGAAGCTAGATTACATTTTAAAGTGTATTAGGTAATGCCGCACAAGAGAAACAGTGTGTTGGCAGAGTAAGGCCAGCTAAATAAGATGCCTACAGATTCATTTCAACATGCTGCACCGTCAACAGTATGGTAGTCTCGGAAGAGACCAGTCCACAGGAATAGGTAGATATAGATGATGGAGTTAGGAGCTACAAAACCACTGTACCAAACCCAGTGCCCTTGAACCTACAGAGACCTATGAAATCCAAAGGGATGTTCTCAGTCTTCTGAGTCTCCTCTTTTTACACTTCTCTATTTTGGCTGGGACAATGGAGAAGGATCAGGCAATTGTCATAGTGGACTCAGGCAAGGTACCTGGCTTTTTCTGACAAAGATTTTGCTCTTCACCTGACTGCCTTTGGGTTGAACCTTACACAAAGAGGACAGCTGGCCACATTGTGTTCTGGCACCAAGCAAAGAAACACATTTACCAAGAACAATTTTAGAATCAGATTATGACATCATGCAAATCCTGAAGCCTGAAAGCTACTTAAGGCATACAATAAAACTACAGCAATGAAACAATACATTTTCCCCAGTGGCATACCTATATGCTTCATACTGTTAACTGGGGTAGGGCACTTATCAAACAGATCAATTTCAGTGTTAGCCCAGGGAAATATAGGCAAACAATAAAGAAAATCAAACCTGTGCTACAATATTATTAACTAGAGTACAGACAAAGAACAGTGTAACATATGCAATAGCATTATACACACATGTACATTTGTATGCTTCAAATGAGCTACATGTAGATAGCAAGGTAGAAAAAGATTATAGAAGAAATTATAAGCGAATAACAATAGTGTTTAGAAGACTACAGATGAAGACAGTAAAGCAAAACCTTGCACAGAATATAGTAGGCATCAAGTTATATACCCTGTACAAAGGCAAGTATGTTTTGCTTGTCTGAGAAAATGCGCTTTTAAATGGGTAGAGAATTTGGGGTAGGAAGTAATGTCCTTGAGATGATTAGCAAGTGATTCCCAGAATTTGAAACTCTGGACAGAAATGCTACAGTTGATAAAGTTTAAGTTTGTTTATTGGGGGAACTGCAGATGAGGACCAGTATGGGTTTGACCTCTAAGGTTGTAGGAGCGTATTCTTAATATGAATTTGGCAAATGAGGGAGAGAAGAAGTATGTTAGAGTTTATCTGACTTCCAAGTTAGGAGAACAGCTCTTTATGTGATGGTAACCATTTCTCTTTTTCATTAGTTTGACAGTAATGCTTATGTCATGGAGGAAGAGTAATGAACCTGTATATTTTTCTTCTAATGGTTTGAATAGCTTTGGTATTCTTTCTTTGGAGAAAACAGCAATTAGTGGTGGAGCATATTCAACTTGAGAAAGTAAAATATCTTTATCCACGGCCTCGATGCATAGCAGAATGGGGAAAATGCTCTGCTCTTGCAGTAGAATAAGAGATGGCAAATTCTGCTTCTTTTTTTTTTTTTTTTTTTTTTTTAATATGGCTAGATAGAGGTGAAAGTTCAGTGATAAGTCGAGACAGATTTTGATTAGTCCAAAACAGCATGGATTTTGTTGTGTGCGTTAATGAAAGCTTTGGTGATGACTCAGTATATAGGCTCATATACACATATGTACATACATAAACAGGTCTACTGTCACTAGTGGTGTTCCCCAGGGATCTGTCCTGGGACCCCTACTGTTTCCAGCACAGTCTCATTATTATTTATATTTTCAGAAACACAGTAATTGTTACCTCCTACATCTTTATTGTGGTCACTATGATTTCAATCTACATTATGTCAGAATTGTCAGCAATTTACTATTCCCCTGCCTCTCCATCTTCCTTGATTTGAATTATTTTTCCAACACTTTGACATTTTAATCAACATTTTCATCTGCATTCAAAGCATTTCTTCTCTGTAATTTTTTTGAGTATATTTTAACTCTTCTTAATTGGCATGCTTCAGACTATTGGGATATGTTTCCACACACACAATCTACTCCCCTCACTTCCTCCATACAGCCTTCTCATGCAATCACAGATATATGTTTTTACTGGATAGGTCCCTGATTTCTTAAATAGCTGTTCTTGCAATATGGTACCTAGATGGAGGTTAAACAAACTCAAGAACTCTGGGAGGAGCCACAGACTGATTGGCTGTGGCAATGTTCAGCTGCACTTCTACACCACAGGAGCAACATGACATAATACCAGAATATCCAGCACTCATTTGTACTAAATTGCTGAGCATCACAGTTTCTGGTATTGTTCAGAAATCATACAGGTAACTCCATGAATTTGAGAACTGAATACTGCTGCTTCCTCCTAGCTCATAGCCTGTTTTACAAATGCCACAAACCTGTTCTCATCCTTGGGTTGCCATTGTTGCAGATGAATTCACAACTTTTATGTCTTCAGTTTGTCTTGCCTCCTCCTGGTATTTTGTTCCAGCATCCATGTTAGTCCATTCTTCAGTCACTTCCTTACTGCCACTTTGCCTTGAACTGTGCATCTCTAAAAGACATAGTCCTGCCAAAACTACCCCCAACTACAAATCTTCCTCTTTTTTGCAAATGAAGGCATTGGATATACACTGACAGATAAAATAGCTTTTGTACCAAAACACTGTGTCTGTTCCTTTTGCATACCTTTACCTATGACAGTCATGACTGTACATATAATGTTTAGGAAATGCCACTGTAACATGAACCCCTCTGCATCTCGTCACCATCATAGTGTTGCATGAATAACATAATTATTTTTTTTAGTTTTTTTTATCTAACCGTCTGTCCATATTTCACAAGGGTAGGGTATCTCTTTATCCTGTCTTTTTTTAGCTTAATTCACATGTTCACATTGTCTTTTCAAATATATTTTATGTCCTTTTTCTCAAAACCTTCACGCTGATATTCAGTCATTGTTATAAAGGAATAAATTCTGTATGCATATCCCTTCCAGAGTGTAGTTTGTTCCTTGGTTTTGTACCCGACTAAATGATGTTGCATTTCTTCCACATTCAAATGAAAAATGATAAAACATTTCCATGAATTTGTGAATTATAGTACCCAAAATCCCCCTCCTTGACCCTCCAAGGCTTCACTTAATATCACAAAAGCCTCGTCTGTAGACACCCCAGTTTTCTTCTAACATACCTTACTCATACTATGTTCCTTCTAGGTACTTATAGTTATTATCCTTCAGATGACTCCTAGTGCAAGTGCATACCTTTCTCTGCAGCTTTCCCTCCTTTTGCTGTTTAGCACTCAGAATATCCAGTTGTCTGCCATCACCTGCATCACTGGCCAACAGACCTATTACTGATACCACCTCTGTGTACTTTTGCTCTTCATCTAGATGATTCAAGACATCTGAATAAAATATATAGCTGCCTACTAGTTCAGCAGTGTCCATTCTGTTGTCCACTGACAGATAAGCCATATTCTTCGAGAACTGTCAAAATCTTTTCCAGTCTGACTGTATTATGCTGAGTGCAACACTGTGATGACAGCAGGCCTTCACTGACCCTATTTGTGTGTAATCCTCCCCCCATGAAGGACAAAACTGTTAACCTCTCAAAAGTCGATTCAGTGTCCCAGTCCAATGACTATGTCCAATACCAACCACAATACATACATAAAATAAAACAATAGATTAAAGTAAATTATTTAGGGATTTGAAACTTATGCAACATAGATACAAAAATGGAGACAGTGTTTTATAGAATATCAGTGACACAGTATGCAAAATTAAGGTTGGGAAAAAAGATATTGGTGGTGGCGAACTTAACTGTGTGGAATGTGAGACAGCTGTTAATGCTGAAAAATTTAAAGTGCAACTGCTGCATAATACTGTGATATGTCCAAATCCCAATCAGGATGTTTAAAGAAAGGTCATGCAAATAAACCCTGTGTCTAAATGTATGATTCTGTATGACATATCAAACAAGAAAGTGGAAAGAGTGAGGAAAGGTTTGAATATCTTGCATCATGGATTGAAGGACAAAATAACTGTATTCTTTTCTGTGCAGAGTGAGTGTTCTAGGATAAATGCTTTTGCTAAGGATGTTACACTAATGCCTATGAGCTTCCTGCAAAGACCAGGCTATATGAAATGCCTATGTGCCTCCCTGTGAAGCACCTAAGCTTAAATGAAAAGCTGAGAAGCTTAAATGAAAAGCTGAGAAGCAAAAATGTGCTTATGCTTTGTGAGACTAAAAGTTTCCTGGAAATGAATCATAATGTTCTTATTTTGAACTAGCTAACTTGTCATTAGTTAAGGAAAATAAAATGTAAAAATATACTTTGGTGAAATCAGAAGATTTATTATTTTATGTAAGGATATTATGTGCTTTAGAGTGGTAAAATTAGTACATATTTTATTGAAACTTTCCACTTGGTTAACTGTCATTAGAAAATGGGCAGATCTCAATGGCAATAACCTGCTGAAGAATGCACTTTCTCCTAGAGGGTATTAATGTACAGGCAGAGCCCTGTATCAAGTTTGCACCATGAAGTAGTGTTAGTAGCATAATTGCCTTTGGTGAAGAAGACTGAGGATTCTACTCCCACACCATGTAGATGGAATGCTGGTATTGCAGTGCTAAAAAAGGATTTCCTTACAGTAGTGAATATGTGGTGATCAAGACACACTTCATTGTTGACAGAGGTTCCCAGATGAGACTAGTTAGGCTTATATGTATATAATCGCCTGAGTCCATTGAAGTCCAACCTTCATGCAAGGGAATGTCTGTTGCAATCTTTCATTCATCCTGCACAAAATCTATTTTGAGATTAGTATTGAATAACCTTTGTAGAGGGTGCTACATATCTGGTTCTGACTAACCAGTAGGCAGCCTAGTATGTTATCCAGTCCCAATAGATATTATATTATTGACCTTAAGTAGTAACTTCAGAAATTGTTCACAGATTTGAGAGGGTTACAGATGCGGATATTTGATGCGAGAATATTGGAAGATTGGGGGGAGGGGCTGAAGGGGGGTGAACTTCAGTCTGAATTATTTGGCCAGTGGGATCGGCTATATCCTCTGGTCCAAGTATGTGATCTTTTTTTTTTCAAAAATATTTTTATTAGTTTTAAAACTTTTACAAAAAAGAAATGAAAATAAATACAAGATAAGGAACTTGTAAGGTACATCAAACCAAGAAAAAGAAAGTAAAATACATTCTAAATTAATACAAACAGTTAACAAGTTTTGATTTATAGACAAGCAGTTATTGTAACAAGTACCTTACTCCTGAACGGGTAAAACATTCACTAGGGTGCCCCAGAAAAACATAATACAAATAGAAATCAGGCCTCCCAAGAGGAGGATAACCTTAATCAGATAACATACTATTATATAAAGTATAAACGATTAACTATTTTGGAGGTACACCACCTAAAGTAAACTATACATGTCCTAAAAACCTATTTACACCATATTTACAATATATTTACATCATGGATGTCAGAGGACCTCTCCAAATAAAATGACATAAGACAATTAGTAAAGTGTAATGTTTACATTATCAAATAATTTTGGACTGTACCTAGTATAAAAAGGATTCAGCTTGGAATGCAAATGTATAAGAAAAAATATTGCTGGATTTTACTTATTCCGGATTAGATCAAAGAGATTTTTCCAATATTTTTTAAAATAATTCTTTCTTTTTGCTATTCGTGCACATTTTGTGCGCTGGTATATATTTTATTGCTATATCCTTAAAGTTTTCCCTTGAAATTGCTGAGGGGTTGATCCAATTTTTAGTAATGAAATATTTAAGGAAAGCACAAACTGAGACAAGAACATGACGGTGAATACCTTTGATTTGAATACGAACAATATTAAGGATCATAGTTTGCCAAAAAAATTTATTTTTCTCATACCCCATTTTTTCTAATTGAATTCTGAGGGAGCACCAGAGTTTATAGATGGTCTTACAACTCCAGAACATGTGTATTATGTCAACATGAGGGAGAGTGCAGAAAGGACATGTTAAGTTTTTATTATATCCAAATTTTTGTAAAAAAACTGGGGTGTAGTAAGAGTTATTATTTATCATTAGCTGTGTGTAAATTAGATTTTTGAAGTGGGTCAAGTTTAGTGTATTTCTGATTGCTTCATACTTAGATTCGCTAGAGATTTCATCCTGTATTGAATCCCAGTATTTGGAAAATAAAAGTGAATGACTATGTATAATGGATGACACAAGTTTATAAGTATGTGAGATCATTTTGTTTTTTAGGGAGAGCGAATTGATGACTGATTGTGTTAATTGAATATCTTGTTCCATAATTGTATTCATGGAATTTTTGTTTTATAAGTGAGCTGAGCTGTCTTAAAATAGGGTCATATTTATTAGGGGCGCCAAATAAAGTTTTAACCTCTGCTGCATTTTTTGTACTATAAAAAATGCCAGACTGTAGCCTTCTTGATAATAGGAAAGTTAGATAGGTCAATCATTTTATTATTGATTTTTAAATTTGGATTCAGATGTATGGCTTGAAGAATGGGGATTGTATTTTGCAAATGAAGGAATTTCATCAGATCATGAAAAAATAAGAATTTTGTTTTTTTAGAAGAGGCAAAAACTTAATGTTAAATTCACCAACAGGTGTGAGAAAGGGGATAGACTGAGGATTAATTCTGAACGAATGTATATAGTTATACTAGATCTTGACCCATATTGGAGACCAAAAATTCGTCATATGGATCATAACTGGCTATTTTTATTAACTGACTTGCGGTAATTATTTGATAATAAAGACTGAAATCTGGAAGACTTAATCCACCCTTAGCTTTTGGGATAGTTAATTCCCTATATGCTATTCTGGTTGATTTAAGGAACCATAACAATTTAGAAATTGTGGTCTCCATTTTACGAAAGACGTGTTTTGGAATATTAAGAAAAACAGAGTTTAAATGGAAAAGAATTCTAGGTAGAATATTCATTTTGATAATAGCAGATTTTTGATAACAGTGAAAGGTTAATATTTTTCCATCTGGTTAGATCATTGTTTATTTGATCCCAAACTTTATAAAGATTAGTTTTTATAAGTTCTTGATGAGAGTGTGTGAAGTTTATACCCAGATACTTTATTGAATATTTAAGAGGTATGTCAGAAAGGGGGGAGTAGTATTCTAAATGCTTCTCAGGATTCAAAGGAAAACAGGATGATTTGGTGGGGTTAAGCTTATAGTTAGCAACTTTAGAAAAGAGATCAATAGAGTTTAGAATTTTCTGGAGGTCTGTGTTAGGAAGCTCAAAGAAAATGTTAAGGTCATCTGCAAACGCCGAGTACTTTATTTCAATGTTATAGATTTTTGGGATATGATGATAGGTCATCTGCTTGATCCACATAAGAAGAGGTTCAAAATACAAGTTGATAGCGGACACCCCTGTCTGGTGCCACTTGTAATTTTAATAGGATCTGATAATGTTTTATTTATATAAAGGGAAGTAGAGGCATTTTTATACATCATCCTAATAGAATTAATGACCATATCTTGGAAATTGAAGTATTCCATTGTTACATCTAAGAAGTTGAGATCCACATTATCAAAGGCCTTAGTTGCATCTAACGTTAAAGCGTATCTTGGAGGATTATCCTTTTCAAGGAAAATTAATAATGTATGCAAAGTGAGAGTATTATCGCAAAATTGTCTTTGCTTTATAAAACAAAATTAGAAGTTATGTACCTACCATAACGTTCCATGTTAGTTGTCTTCTCTCGCCTTCTTTCTTGCTGGATGGGTTCGGAGCCGATCCTCGGCTCCGACTCGGCACTTGCTTTAGCTTGAGAACTCCTTTTACCAGCTCGAGGCAACCCTATATCCCATGATGCAAGGCGGAACTACCTCAGATCTCGTTTGGTAGCTAACCTACCCTGCTAAGGACTAACCTAACATAATTAGGAAACAAGTTCATAAAAAGAGTCCTCATATGAAGGCTCAGGAGGAAAACAACCTGATAGGAACTCTTCAAGATCTGTCCAGGCCAGGGGGTAGGAGGGAGGGACGCATGAAAGAAGGCGAGAGAAGACAACTAACATGGAACGTTATGGTAGGTACATAACTTCTAAATGTTACGTTGTCAATCTCGCCTTCATTCTTGCTGGATGGGACCGCGTCCCTAGCACCTGTATCCCGGGTGGCTCAATGGAACAGACTCTTGAGAACTGTGGAACCAAAACTGGCCCTATCTCTGGAGGCCAAGTCCAACTTGTAATGAGAGACAAAGGTATGAGGTGTGGCCCAAGTAGCTGCTGCACAAATAGTATCAATGGGTAGTCTATCCTGAAAGGCTGCAGAAGTGGATAGACTCCTGGTTGAGTGTGCTTTTGGTTTAGAAGATAGCTGCTTGCCTCTGAGAGAGTACACAAAGGAAATGGTGGAAGTCAACCATCTGGATAAGGTCACTTTAGAAACTGGAAGACCTATCCTGTTTTCTGCATAGGAGACAAATAATTGGTCCAATTTTCTGAATTGTTTAGTTCTATGCAAATAGTACCTGAGCTGACGATGGACATCCAAAAAATGAAGCTTCTGTTCAGCTCTGTCGGAATAGTTTGGGAAGAAGACTGGTAGATCTATAGATTGGTTAATATTGGTTTGAGACACAACTTTGGGGAGAAAGGAAGGGTTCGTTCTTAATGATACCCTGTCCTTATGAAAAACCAAGTAAGGGGAACGAATGCAGAGAGCTTGAATCTCGGAAACTGTTCTTGCTGAAGTGACAGCCAGTAAGAATATAGTTTTCCAGGTCAATAACTTCAAAGAACATGAAGCAGACGGTTTGAAGGGAGGTAGTATCAAGGATGCCAACATTAAGTTTAGATCCCATTGCGGAGGAGGATGCTTTATAGGCGGCTTTAGGAGAAAAACTCCTCTCAGAAAGGCCTTGCATAATCTATGAGACATAATGTTATTGTCATGCAAGCCAACATGATACTTGGAAATAGCAGCCAGTTGTACTTTAACTGTAGATGAGGAGGATCCTGAATGAAAAACCTCCGCCAGGAAATCTAAAACAGAATGTACGGGAGCGGTAAAGGGATCAATATTACTGGAATTTGCTCAAATAGAAAAACGTCGCCACTTGCTAGCATAAACAGTCCTAGTGGACGACTTTAAGGAAGACACTAAGATGTCTCTGACGGAGTCAGAGATCATCGGAAGCCTGGCTAGGGAAGGAAGTGGAGCAACCAAGCAGTGAGGTTGAGAGAATGAATGGCCCAGTGCTGCTGACCCGACTGGTGGATCAAGAGATCCGGAACTGGGTCCAGATGCCAGGGCTGCACCAGAAGGTGACGATGCAGAGACGGAAACCAAATTTGTCGAGGCCAATAAGGGGCAATGAGAATCAACTTGGCTCTCAAAACGGTGGCTTTCTGAATGACTTGTGGAATCAAGGGAAAAGGAGGAAAAGCGTACAGAAGTCCACGGGGCCAATCCTGGGTTAGAGAGTCTCTCAGGGGTTGGCCTGGAAGGGGAAAGAGGGTGAAATAATCGGGGCACTTGTTGTTTTGAGGAGTAGCAAAAAGATCGCAACAAGGAGTGCCCCACTGCAGAAAAATCTGATCCACTACAGATTAATTGAGAGACCACTCGTGAGGCATCAGAATGGATCTGCTCAGCCTGTCCGCCAAGAGGTTGGACCTGCCGGGGATGTGCGTTGCTATCAGAAACCGATGAGAGAAGATTGCCCATTGCCAAAGTCTGAGAGCTTCTCGACACAACGGATAGGACCTGGTCCCGCCCTGCTTGTTGATGTACCAGACCACGGACATGTTGTCCGTTTGTACTGCAATAGTCCCCGTGGGAAGAAAGTCGTTGAGGGCCTGCAACGTTAAAAGCACCGCTCTCATCTCCAGGACATTTATGTGCAGATGGTATTCTATGGGTTGCCACGTCCCGTGGACCATCCTGCCCTGATAATTCCCCCCCCACCCGATCAGAGAGGCATCCGTAGTGACTGTGTTAACTGGAGGAGGGGAAACAAAAGGTCGGCCCTGATGAAGAAGAGGGGAAGATATCCACCAATTCAGATGAGTTCTGCACGACTGTGTGACTAAGATTTCGTGCCTCATCGGGAGACTGTGGTACGACCACTGCGTGAATAGCATCCACTGCAGAAGACGCATGTGGAAGCGAGCCAGTGGTAGTAGAACAATGGCCACAGCCATAAGACCTAGAACCTTCAGTATAAATCTGGCTTTGACCTTGTTGCTCTGCAATAAAATCCGAACGAATTTTTGGATGTCCAGAATTCTTTGATCTGTTAGTCTGGCTAACATTTTGACGGTGTTTAATTCTGCGCCTATAAAGGTGATAGATTGGCAAGGCAGCAGAGAAGATTTTTCGAAATTTACTGAAATTCCCAAACTCCTGCAAAGCTGTAGTATAAATCTGGCTTTGACCTTGTTGCTCTGCAATAAAATCCGAACTAATTTTTGGATGTCCAGAATTCTTTGATCTGTTAGTCTGGCTAACATTTTGACGGTGTTTAATTCTGCGCCTATAAAGGTGATAGATTGGCAAGGCAGCAGAGAAGATTTTTCGAAATTTACTGAAATTCCCAAACTCCTGCAAAGCTGTAGAGTGTAGTCTCTGGTCTGAAGAAGCTGACACCTGGTATTGGCGGAGAGGAGCCAGTCATCCAAATAAGGAAACACCTGGAATCCTTGACGTCTCAGATGAGCTGTGACCACTGCCATGCATTTGGTGAACACTCTGGGGGCTGAAGTGAGGCCAACGGGCAGGGCTCTGAATTGGTAATGACTGGTCCCTAGCCGAAAGCGGAGAAACCTTCTGGAGCGCCTGTGAATCGTTATGTGATAGTACGCGTCCTGAAGGTCTATAGAGCACATCCAGTTGTCCTTGCTCAGAAAGGGCAGAATGGACTGAAGCGTGACCATCCGGAATCTTGCCTTCTTGACAAATCTGTTTAGACTGCTCAGGTCTAATATTGGTCTCCAATCTCCCGTCCTTTTGGGGACCAAAAAGAATCTCGAGTAGACGCCGGATCCTACCTGGTCTGCCGGCACAGTCTGGACGGCTCTTTTTTCCAGGAGCTTTGAAACCTCCTGTTCTGCCAAATCCCTTTGACCGGGTGAGATGTCTGGAAGGGATTGTTGAGGTACGGGATACCTTTCGAAGGGGATTTTGTAACCCTCGGATATGATCGACTGTACCCACATATCTTGTGATAGGGATTGCCAGGCTACTGGGTACAGCGAAATCCTTCCCCCGACTGCCTCCAAGGGTGGACAGTCGGGCAACACCTCAGGGATGCTGAAAGGGCTTCTCAGGAAGAGACTCCCTGTTGCCCTGGTTCTGAGGACCCCCCCTGCCTCTAGGGCGGCTATTGTTGTTACCCCTCTGCCTCTGGGGGTAAACTGACCACGTGTGTCCGTGTAGCTCCTTGGGCTTTATGGAACCACATCTTCCCCTTCTGACCCTTGGGATATGGTCTAGAAGGAGTGGAAAATGGACTCCAACGGCAGAAAGAGTTTTACCGTCCTGCTCACACCTGGTCAAGGTATCCTTCACCTGAGGTCCGAACAAAGCCGAACCATCAAAGGGGTATTGGTGAAGGACGCCTTAAAGCGGTCTGCAAAATTACAAAGCCGCATCCAGGCTTGGCGCCTAAGAGCAACTCCTGTGCCTGCGGCCCTGCTCGCTCCATCGGCCGCATAGGATATGAGCCGCATGGAGGAGTTGGATAGGGAATTCAGGATTGCTAGCTGTGAGGCAATCTTTTCTTGAGCCCCAGCAGCAGAAGGATCCTGGACCACTTCACCCAGTTCCTTGAGAATATCTCTTTGAAGCCTGGTAAAGTGACAAAGGTAGTTCAGCTTAACGCATAGCAAAGGTCGCTGAAGAAAACATCCGCTTTCCATACCTGTCCATGGTCCTAGAATCCTTGTTAGGAGGATGGACAGGTACTGAAGGATCCGCCAGTTCCTTCTTAGTGGCCGCCACCACCATAGCATCCACAGAGACGCCTTGGAAAGAAACTGTTTGTCCGTAGGGGCCGTGATAAATTTGGATGGTCTCCTGGGGACAGGTTCCACAGAATCTGGAGCCACGCCTTCGAGCCACTACCTGCATAAGTGGGTCGAAGGCGGAGACACCCAGGAGGTGGAGGGTCGGGATCCAAAAGCCTCCAGGTATACAGACTCATCCTCGGAGGGATCAATGGATGGCCAATTCCCCCTCTGTTTGAGGAGCTCAAGGATGTCTGAAAAGGAGACATCCTCAGAGGGGGATCGTGGGGAACCCTCCGACTCATCTAAGTCGGTATCCGATGTAGTAGACTCGGGGGAGTCTGTGTGTTTCCTCTTACACGTCCTCTTCCGAGGGGGTTCACCTGCTGGATCAGGAGAAACTTCGGAAGAGGAGGAAATTCCCAATGGGGAAACCTGGGGCGATGGATCCCTGGGCCTGAGAGCAAGAGGCTGGCAAAAGGCGTCAATAGGCACTGAAGAGGGAGGAGCTAGAGGGATGGACCGTTGACCTGGCTCAGAGGCCAGGACACTCCTCATCACCTCAAAGGCTCCCCTCCCCGGGAGACCGGAATATCCCCGATCCGAGGATACAGGAATTCCCGGCTCCACTGAGAGGGAAGGCTCCGAGGCCGATGTCGGTGCCGAGCTTACCAAAGCCGAAGCCCCGAGAGGGAGAGCGGGGTGGGACAAGGGTCCGATGCCACTAGCCCCCTCGGAGCAGACAAGGGAAACCCGACGACCGGATCCCTCCAAGGAAGGCCTCAAGGAGGAGATCGGAGCCGAGGACGACGGAGCCGAAGATGTATCAGCTCCGGCGCCAAAACAGTCGCTGTCCCGAGAAGCTCCGGCTCCGAACTCTGGTGTGGAGTCGGAGGAGGAAGTTCAAGGGGTGAGACAATAGCCGAAGTCTGTTGAGACGGGCTATGGAGCATTTGGGCCAGTGCCTGCGACTTCAACAGCCTGCTTACCACCCTCTCTAAGTCGTGGTCAGACAGCCTGGAAGATCTCTAAGATCGGCTCCGATGGCTCCGCTCCGACAAAAGAGGAGACCCCGGAGCCGAGTGGATACTCTGCAACGAAGGGGACCGAGATCTCTTTCGGGACGAAGTCATCGGAGCCGAAGTCCCCTGAATTCCAGATGGAGCCGAAGGTTTCTCGGCTCCGATGCTGGATAAGGTGTCGGCTCCAGCCGGAGCCGACAAGGCCACAGTAGACAGGGTGTCGGAACCAGTCGGTGCCGAACCCACTACTTTTGAAGCAGATAGATCGGTTCCAGCCGGAGCCGATCTCGGCTCCGACGGAGCCGGAGCCACCGGAGGAGGCTTGGATACTAAAGCCTGAGCCTTGGGTGGCTTAGAAGGTTTCCCAGACCCTGTTTTAGAGGGAGAACCTTCTGGCTTAAGTAAGCCACGGAGGATTAGCTTATTCCTCCGTTCCTGCAGGACTCTCTGGCTAAAAGAGTGACACAAAGCACAGGAGTCCTGCAGGTGCAAAGGCCCCAGGCAGTAAACACAAGAAGTGTGACCGTCTGTCAGAGACATTTTCTGACAGCACGAGTCACACTTCTTGAAGCCTGAGACCTTGCCTTCCTTAGACATTATCCTAGGAGGAAGTCACACACAAACCCCAACAAACACACAATTAATCCCCTAACACACAACACACAGGTAGGGATTAACCAATGGGGTTTAAGCCTAACTAAACTTTTATACTAAAGGAAATAAAAAGTTTTGAAATATAAGGGAATAGGGTGGGCTGTAACACACTACAGACTATAAAAATGGAAACAAGGGGGAAATAAAACCCTAACTAAGCTTTTCTCTTTTGACAAGAAAATTACTTACCTCAGCTGGCAAAGGAGACCTCTTTCGCTAAGCGGCAAACGAGATCTGAGGTAGTTCCGCCTTGCATCATGGGATATAGGGTTGCCTCGAGCTGGTAAAAGGAGTTCTCAAGCTAAAGCAAGTGCCGAGTCGGAGCCGAGGATCGGCTCCGAACCCATCCAGCAAGAATGAAGGCGAGATTGACAACTTAACATTTGCTCTGGAAAAATAATTGACGCCATCACTTTCTGAATTCTATTTGCAAAAATGGTAGATGAAGTTTTCATATCTACATTTATAAGGGCAATAGGCCTATAGTTAAGAGGGTTTGATTTGTCAGAGTTTGGTTTCGGGATGAAAATAGTTTTGGAATTATTCATATACTTGTCCGTAATCCCTTCTGATATGATATGATTATACATGCTAAGTGTAAGATTACTGTAGAAAATTTTGTAAAATTCACCTGTAAATCCATCAGGGCCTGGTGCCTTATTAGGTTTCAGTTTTTTAATAGCTGCAGTTATTTCATTTAGTGTAATAGGGGCTTTTAACTGGGTAATTTGTGTGGAAGATAGTTTTGGGACATTAAGCTTATTGAGGAAGTCTATTTATTGTTCTTTTTAGAATTGTGTTTTAGGATTGTAGATTTCCGTGTAAATATCTACAAATGAATTTACAATGTCACTATTTCTATACAGGATTTTTCCTTTGTACTTTATGTCCTTTACATAGTTTGGTCCTTCTTTGATATTTATTGGTCTTGCTAGAGTCTTGGATGGATACAAAACTGAACCCAAGATAGGGTATAGACAAATAACACAGTGAAACCACAGCCACTGCAAATCCAAACGCCAGTCAAACAAACAGCAGCGACAACTAAAAACAAAGACTGAAGAATCTGGCAAAAAATCCGTATCCAAATACAATTTTGGATACGGATTTTTGCCAGATTCTTCAGTCTGTTTTTAGTTGTCGCTGCTATTTGGTTGACTGGCGTTTGGATTTGCAGTGGCTGTGGTTTCACTGTGTTATAGAGTCTTGGATGGAGTTTGAGCCCATTCTGAGTATCTATGTAGAAGCTTTAATTCAGTCAAAGAGTAGTTTTTTGTTGGTGGAAGAAATATATTTCCTTCTGAATTCCGTGAAGTTTATTTTCCAAATCAGGGGAAAAATCTTTTTGAAGTTCTGCGTCAATTTTTTTAAACTCTTTTGTGAGGTTATTAATGTATAGACTCTCTTTTTATAATAAGATGCTTTTTGGATAAGTATTCCTCTAATAACAGCTTTAGACGCTGCCCATTGTATATCTAAAGGGATATTGGAAAGCAATGATTCAGCTTCTAAGTGTTTTAGATATTCATTAACCTCCTGCAAAACGTCATTTTTTTTCAGAATGTTACTATTTAGTGACCAAGTGAAAATCTTAATGTCATAATTGCATTTTTGGTTAGGGTTAATGCCAAGTGATATATTCAAATGATCAGATACAGATCTGGCCTCATGAGCAAAATTAGCAATTTTAGTCGAGAAAGCATCTGAGATCAGGTAATAACCAATCCTAGACCAAACGTTATGTGAGGCCGAATAGAAAGTGAATTTATTAGACGCCCTGTCAATCTCAGATATTAAAAAAGGGTCAACTAAATTCAAACTATTCATCAAATCTTGAATAGAAGCAGTTATTTTGGTGGGCTGTTTTCTGTTCTTATTCGAGCTATCATTTGATGGATCAATAAGAGCATTCCAGTCACCACCAATAATGAAGAAATGATCATGGTATGGAAGTAGCAGATTATGTACTTCCTGGATGAACAAATGTTGGTTTGAACATGGACTATACACATTCAGAAACAAAATCGGGGACTTAACTTGTGGGTATGAGCAAGTGAATAAACACCATCTTCCATTCAAATCAAATTTAGTATCAAGCACTTCTCCAGGAAAGGACTTTTTAATTAAAATAGCTGTACCTTTTGATGCAAGGCTGCTCCCTGCTGATATAATCAGTCTAATCCAATTTCTTTTTTTAATATTGTCCCAATGGTCATTTGTCATATGCGTCTCTTGTAAAAAAAATAATAATATTTGATTTGTCTAGATAAATCAGGTGCATAACCAGCTTTTTTTTTTTAAAGTCCTGAAAACCATTTACATTCCAAGAATTCACCCTAATCATCTAACTATAAGTTCAAAAAATAACAATAAAAACAAAATAGGGTCAACAGAGATACTAGTTTCACCAGGAACGGTCCATATAATGATAGGTCCTTTTCTAAAGCATAAAAAATAAACTGTATTCAAAACCGATGTTCTGACATCCATGCTCCTAACCTTACAACCCGTGCGTAACCACCCATCTCCCTGATATGATTTTATTTGCAAATGTAAAAGATATAAATACACTGTTAAACATTTTTGTATAAAATAAATGTTACAGGTATGCAACAGGGAGACATAAATGCTAACCTCGATAGCCCAAGTGTCACCCCGCATTCACAACTACACTCTCATCCCACTCCAAAAACTATTTAATACTAACATATAAATCTAAAATGTACATTTAAAGGCAAAAAGATGCTTAGAATAGTTAATAAAAGAGTAAAAGAATCATACTTTCTAAAAGACTTAATATATATATAATTTTAGAAGATCATAACATGGAATTAGTTATGCTTACAGGTGCATCAGGTTGGAATGGTACATATTATTATGATTGTACACATTAGTTTAGAACTAACTCCCTATAAATCAATAATACTATATCTTATCACAGACAGTAAGCAGGCAAGTGTAACTATATCTGGAATTCCGAGGGTAATGGCATATCTATAAATATTTTAAAATCTATTATTGAAAATCAAAATCACACACCTAAAATAAACACGCATCTAAAATAAACAGAAAGACCATTTATAGACCCAAAGTAATCAGCTGAGCTTTGGATATCATTTGCAGATACCTGAGACTTATAAAGCTTATAGAACACATAACTATACACTTCACCCCTATACGATACAGATCACTTATTTAGCTGCAGCATTAGATTTTAGAGACAATTAAATTAATACTTAGTTACCAATTTAACTAATACTACAATATAAAACTAAATACAAATCAATTATTTGGCAGGCATTATAATAAACTAGAGACATATACATAAAATTCCTTAACTAAATATAGCACACACTGACATAATGCTTTTTAAATTAAATAATAATGCTACTAACATTACCCTGAATGAAATCCTTCAATGTTCTTACATTTTCAGCATCATACAGAACCCAAACTGTAAAAATACAGTCCATTTCTTCATAAATACGATGTATTTCATGATTTTAGCTTTCCCAGTAATGCTTTGCTTCTTTACTTCTTTTCCCACGCTCTCTGACCTCGTGACATCATTGGTCAATGTTTTCGTTGAATTCTGGGATATGGAGTGTAGAAACAGCCCAGCAGACAAAAGAAAACCTCATGGAGCTGTTATGTAGGCCTCAGGTAGCAACACAAGATGTTCACAAAATGTCAACAAGGGTTCAAGATAGCTGCCAAGTATTAAACACATACTTTCTGCTGCTCCTGTTCCAGCTAAGTTTATCCGCTCAAAATAACCTACATCTGGTTTTAAAAGTCAAAAGAAAGGAGTATTTCTGCTAAAATATGTCAAAAGGATTGGATCTACAGCGGCATTTTGGATAAAAAAGCAAATTTTAAACCTTACTTTCTGCTAAGTATTTACCTGAACTTATTCTGGGGAAGGCCAAGGCTGCATGGTAATATCCTTCTCTGCATATAACAGTATTTCAAATAAGAGATGGCTAATAAGCAAGAAACCATGGATTCTACAACTACAAAAACTAAACTTTCCTCTATAATTACCCCTGAGAAGGATGTAATATCCAAGGGACAAAAAATAAATAAATCAACTCAAAAGCTGAACAAATGGCCTACTAAAACCAAAGCTGAATCTGCACTTTCACTTGAAGATCTTAAGTCAGCATTACAACCATTGCAAGATGAGTTCAAGTTATTTTCAGATAAGCTAAATTCCTTTGGTTCAATCCTGGATCAAATCCTAACAAGAATAAACACAACAGAAAATAAAGCTGAGGAGAACTCAAAGCAGATACAGGATTTACAAGCTAAGGTAAATGCAAATGGAAAAATAATCAATGACTTACAACAAAAAATAACTGACTTAGAAGCTCGAAGTAGGAGAAATTATATCTTAATATGTGGCATTCCGGAAAAGTTTGATCAACCACAACTACCTGTAATATTAAGAGAGATCTTTGAACTAGTAACTGAAGATAAATCTCTTGTAAAAGAAATTACTGTGGAAAGAGTTCATACAACGCTACGGAAAATTCAAAATGAAGCTATCCCCAGACAGATCTGCTGCACGTGTTAATTTACTGCTAATGGCTGCAAAGAAGAAGAAAAAACATCTCATGGAGAGGCTAAAGGATCCCATTATCACAAGACTTAGCCCATTAAAGTACAGAGACAAGCTCTAGCCCCTTTCTGTGCTTTGCTAATAAAAAAAATATTTGTTTCCAAATGAAATACCCAGCCACTCTTTCCTTTAACTATAAAGACAAAAAACACTTTATACAGTCTGTGGAGGAGGCAAAGAAAACATTTATGCAAGTTTTCAAGGAAGTACCAGTTATTTAAAACTTATGGCAAAGCTATTTAAAATAAAATAAAGAAAAATGTACTGCTTTAAAAAAAAAAAGAAAAATGCAGCTTCTCTCTGAAGATAGGTCTGGAAACACTAACAGAAGCTGGAAACACTATCAGAAGAAATTACTTCCTACAGAAATGGTACTTTTTACTTTCTCAGATCTGTAAACAAAGAAAGGAAACTAACTGAGCTAATCATACCTGATTTAATGTCCTGTTGGTTTTTCTGTCACTATCAGGACATTCTGGAAATATTCCTGTCATTTTTTATCTTTTTTTCCCCTCAAATTTATTTTCTTCTGCTTTAAATTACTCCATTTTCTGGGACTTGTGTATGTGATCTTATTCGTTAGCTCATTGTAGTACCAGTCATTGTTTCTGAGATTTGTAGCACAGTTACTTTGTGGTTATCTTTCACCTGGATTTACATCATATCATGCTTTGGTTGATTTAATCACAGTCCTGAGTTCCTTGCTTAGTTTACCACTAATTTTTTTGGCTTTCTGAGCGTTACATTTGTTTTTGCATGCAATCAGTACTTTTTTCTTTTATTAAGCTGCCCATAGGGCTTTATTATTGAATTTGGTGTGGTATTTGTTTCTGGGGGGGGGGGGGGTGAGTCTATGCAACTACTTAAATAGGCATAGAGCTTGGCAGTAAATTATCCTGTACAGTGGAAGTTTGAAACAGGCTTAGTAGAGGGACCCCTTCTCCAACTAATGCCCTGTACCCAGCATTGCCAGAAACCAGCACTACTCAGATATGTGCACATGAGATCACTTACACTAGATTACAAGGGGGCTGAGAATGGTGTGGTAATTGTTTAACATTTTTCACAATCAAACTTCAGTGTCTTCATTTGTTCTTTCAAGATGTAACACCATAGGGCTATACATAAAGTGACTATGTTTTCATTTTGTTGGAGGGTAGGGAGGCAACCTGCATTTGCAGATATGCTTTTTGTCTTTACAAGCTGTTGTCTTCTTAGCATATTGGGTGGTATCGTGTCAGCTTTGAACATTAAGCTTAGTGCATAACTTATTTCTTCCCTGAATTTCTTTTAATTTCTTTCAAATAATTTTGTTCAGACGATCACTGGATCATAAGACTAGAAAAACTCCAAAAAAAGTGCCCTAGAGCCTATATGCCATGTGGCCTTCTACTACCAATCATGCCCCTTCAATCCTCCTGTACTGGGATGAGAGAGCAGATTATGACCTAGTAATCATCCAGCCAGCATTCAGAGGATTTTCTGGTGCTACCCTAATCTCATTCTCTTGGCACCTGACATGAGAGCATCCCAAACTGAGGGCCTGCTACCTCATCCACAAAGAATGTGATGATTTCCACATACCTATGCAATGTGGGCTACAGTACACATGTTCTCTGCTTGGCAGGATATTACACATGCCACCAGCAATACACTGGTTGTTTTCTGATGAGTGTTGAACCAAGTTCACATACCTCTTACTATCAGGTATTTCATTTACTACATCTCAGAACCCCAGACGTCGTGTGTGTGTGTGTGTGTGTGTGTGTGTGTGTGTGTATATACATATATATATGTGTGTGTATAAAAATGGATGGGTGGATATAGATATGATTGATACATATATCTGTATATATGTGCAGTATATCCATTTTGCATATTTAATGGATGCTCTTCATTCCAAACGCAGTTTTGGAGTATTTTTAAAATCTAGATATACAACTGTGATTGTGAATGCACTGGACAGTATGATTGGCTTACAAACGAATATACAGATAATTTGCAAAAAGGAAAAGTACAGTTTTGTACCTACCATAAATGTAGATGTTCGAAGATCCACATTGCTGCAGTCCTAACACTTGGGTAGTCCGCTGTCCCTCGGTCGGCCCGAATATCAGAGTATAAGGCTGACGTCGGTCAAGGCGCATTTGACTGACATCAGAACGTCAGGGTACAAATGCGCATGACCGACGTCATATCCTCAGTCTTTTCTTGCCCCAGATGTCAGAAGACCCTAAAAAGAAAGGTCAAAACCCATAGACAACAGCTAAACAACCAACCAGCCTAACACCAAAAACATGTACAATATATACAATACATACAATATACACAATATACCTCAGATGGATAACCCAACCCACACAACCACCTCAAACTACAGAGGGGAAGGAGGGAGGGTAAATTGGACTGCAGCAATGTGGATCTTCGAACATCTACATTTATGGTAGGTACAAAACTGTACTATGTTCTTCATCTCACATTGCTGCAGTCCTAACACTTGGGTAGAATCCCAAAGCAGAGGTAAGGGAGGATGGCTAAACTATAATGAAGCAGGAGCTGCCAAAATGCCCTGCAACACAGCAGTGGCAAAACCAGCCCTAGATTTAGAGTATAATGGAAGGTGGTAATGTCTAGAGAAGGTATGCACTGAACTCCAAGTGGCTGCCTCCAAAATATCCTTAGTTGCCACCCCCCTCAAAAAAGCTGTTGAAGTGGCAGTAGCCCTAGTGGAATGAGGCCTAATCCCAGCTGGAATCTCTTTGCCATGATGGGAATAACAGAAAGCAATGCAAAATCCAATCCACTTAGAAATAGTTTGTTTTGACACGGGCTTGCCCTGAGAGCACAAAGCAAAAGAAACTAATAACTGCTGAGATTGTCTGAACCCTTTAGTTCTGTCCAAATAATATCGCAACTGCCTGTGTACATCTAAAGTGTGCAAAATCTTTTCCCCTTTATTTTGGGGATTTGCATAAAAAGTAGGCAAATGAATAGTCTGGTTTAAAGCCACACTAGAAACCACTTTAGGCATAAAGGAAGGATTAGTACGTAAAGATACCCTATCCTTATGGAAAATTAAGAAAGGCTCAACTGCCATAAGGGCCTGCAATTCAGAAACCCTTCTTGCAGAGGTAATGGCCAACAAAAAAGCAGTCTTCCATGACAAATATTTCAACTCAGCAGTAGCTGCAGGCTCAAAAGGTTGTAGAGTGAGTTTCTCCAACACAAAATTGAAATCCCAAGCAGGAGTAGGAGCCCTTCGTGGGGGTCTTATGTTCTTTGCCCCTCTAAGAAATTGCTTGAACAAAGGATGAGAAAACAATGGTGGGTCACAGTCGTAATGAGCTGAAATTGCTGCAGCATGAATCTTAATAGAAGAGAAAGACAAACCTTTGTCTAATAACTCAGTAAGATATTGAAGAGCCACACTTAAATCAGGCTCAGTAACATCCAAATCCTTAGCTGCACTCCAAAACAAAAATCTCTTCCATTTATCTGCGTACACTTTCCTTGTACTAGGCCTTCTAGCTTCCAAAATCACATTCAAAACTTGTTGTGGAAGTTGAGACCCTCTACGGTTTAAAACAGAATATGCCAGGCTGTTAGGTGAAGAGAGCGAAGTTTGACATTGAGCAAATGACTGTCCTCCTGGGACAACAGATGTGGAATCAAAGGCAAAGGCCATGGAGGCTTCCGTACCAGACTTCTCAGTAATGGGTACCAGTGCTGTCGAGGCCAATCTGGAGCTATCAAAATCATCCTTGGCTTGTCCTGTCTGACCCTCAGAAGTACCTTTGGGAGGAGAGGCAGAGGTGGAAAGGCATACACATGAAGATTTTTCCAACTGAAAGAAAGAGCATCCACTTTCCAAGCTGTGGGATGAAACCTCTTTGTGCAAAACTTTGGCAGCTGATGGTTTAGTGGAGAAGCGAACAGATCTATGTCTGGAGTTCCCCAGGACACTGTCAATTTCTGAAATACATGAAGATCCAGTTTCCACTGTGGGGATCCATGATTTGTCTGCTTAACATATCTGCTAAGGAGTTCTGTGCTCCTGGCAGAAACCTTGCCTGAAGACTTAGTTGTAAACTGAGAGCAGTCTCCCACAAAATCATTGCTTGCCTGCATAGAGGATAAGAATGTGTTCCCCCTTGCTTGTTGATGTACCACATGACAGTTGTGTTGTCTGTTAGAATCAACACCTGCCCTGGAAGAAGTAAATCCTTGAAAGCTATTAATGCAAACTGGACTGCTAACATCTCCTTCAAGTTGATATGTAGATGCTGTAGTCTGACAGGCCACTTGTCTTGTATCCACTTTCCGTTTAGATGAGCTCCCCAAGCTTTGTCCGAGGCATCTGTCGTTAAAATTTGACTCGCCTCTGGCCGGGTCACAGAGAGTCCCTTGTTTAGGTGACATTCCTGAGCCCACCACAAAAATTCCTTTTGAATGCAAGGTATTATTGGAATGACAGTGTCCAGATCCTGGCAGTGCTGTGTCCATACATTTTGAGATACCATTGCAACTTCCTCATATGCAGTTTGGCATTGGGAAGCACCAGAATACAAGATGCCATGAACCCTAAGGCTTGAAGGACTGTCCTTGCAGTCAGCCCGGACTGAAGAGATAGATGATGGAAGTAAAGTGAAAGAATCTTTTGTTTGTCCGGGGTTAGAAAGGCCATCTGGGATGCTGTATTCAGTCTCACACCCAGAAAGCACATGTCTTGAGAGGGTACTAGACTGGACTTTATTTCGTTCACAGAATACCCCAGGCATCTTAGCACTGCTATCACATATTCCAAATGACGAAGAAGCTCGTCCCTTTCTTGAGCCAGAATCAGGCAATCGTCCAAATAAGGATAGATTTGTATTCCTTTCAGCCTGAAGAAAGCTATCACTGGAGCCAGAACTTTCGTAAATACTCTGGGCGCAGTAGATAAGCCAAAGGGCAATGCAGAGAACTGAAAGTGAGAAGTCCCAGTCCGAAAACGCAGATACTTCCTGCAACTTAGCCTGATAGGAACATGAAGGTAAGCCTCCTTGAGATCCAAAGTTACCATCCAGTGATCCTTGCCCAGCAGAGGTAAAAGCTGTTGTAACGTCAACAATTTGAACTTGGGAATGTCCAGATAAGTGTTGAGGATAGATAAATCCAAAATTGGTCTCCACGTGTTCCCCTTTTTTGGTACAAGGAACAGGCGAGAATAAAATCCTAGGCCCCTTTCTGACATAGGAACCGGCTGTATGGCCCCTATTTGAAGTAACAGAGAAATTTGCTTGTGAGCCTCTATTCTTTGTTGAGGAGGAATGTCTGGCATGCCTTTGAAAGGAGGCAAGGTATGGAAATAAAACCTGTAACCGTGATGTATGATATCCAATACCCATCTGTCTTGGGTAATCAAACTCCAATTTTCTTTGAAAAGTGCCAACCTTCCTCCCAAAGGTGCTGCCAGGCGAGAAGGTTCTGGCAGCTGAAAAGGTAGGTCATTGGGTTTGTTTACGAAAGGACTGACCCCTGCCCTCACCTGAAGACTGTGCAGGAGAACTCCCTGTTCTAGGTCTGAAAGAGCCCTGACCTCTGCCCCTGCCACGTCTAGATCTACCCCTAGACTGGGAATCATAAGAAGGATACGTCCACCCCTTAGTAGGCCAATTTCTACTAAACTTTGGAGGCTGAACCTGCAAAAAATCTTTAACAGTCTGCATAGACTTAGCCTTGTCTTCCATTTTCTTTAAAACTGCCTCAACAGGGGAACCAAACAAGACATCAGATTGCAAAGGGGCATCCAAAATCCTAGTTTTAACATGGTCAGATAAATTTTGATCCCGGAGCCAGACATGCCTGCGAAGAACTGACCCAGTGGCAGCCACCCTAGACGAGGCCTGTACAGCATCAAAACCACATTGCAAAGAGTGCTTACCCACCTGTTCAGAAACATGCACTAAATCTTGTAACTCTTTACAATCAATACCTTCCGCCAGAGCATCAACCTTAGATTTCAACTGTGAAAGGAGATAATTTTGATATTTCAACATGTGAAACTGGCAATTCAAAGCTCTCATGGCTAGAGTGGAAGAAGTATAAACTTTCTTTCCCCATCTATCCAAGGCCCTGGCCTCTTTATCTGCAGGAACCGGATTCTTGACAACAGAAGCCTTAACACCCTTAGGCCCCTGGCTAACAGTTTCTGGGTCTGCCCTAGGACTCTTAAAAAGATACTTATGAGCTTCAGGCACCCTGTAATATCTATCAGGTTTAACAGGAGCAGGAGGCAAAGAATCAGGATTAAGAGAAGCCTCTGCAAACACATCTTCCACCACATTCAGTACAGGAGGTATAGCCAAAGGCCTATGCTGGGGTAAAAACAAAAATTCCCTAAGCCTTTTCCTGGAATCAGAGAAGTCCTGACCTTCCCATTTAAAATGCTCTCTCATGGAGTGAAGGGTCTCTGAAAAAGAAAAATCCTCAGGAGGAGAAACAGAAGGAGTAGAGTCATCCACATCAGAATCAGAATAATGAGCATACTCCTGCAAGTCTTCAGCCGAAGACTCAGACACATCCGAAACCTGCTCCCAATCCCCCAACACTGGATCAATCCTAGGCCTCTTATCAGGAGGGGGCATAGAGCCTCTAATTAAAGTAATTAAATCTTCTGCCATTTTAAGCATGTGCTTCTTGGGCACAGCACCTGAAGAACTAGGAGTGACACCCACAGAAGCTAAACTAGACCTGCTTCTAGGAGAAGCCTTGGAAGCAGAAAGAGAGGGCCTAGACCCCTTAGGAAGGGAGGGGAGTACAGTTATCTGAGAAGCCCCTACAGCCTGACATGCCTCCTGGGAGGCCACATCCTGTAAAATCAAAGTTTCTCCCTGGGACTCCAGAGAGGCCTCCGTCGGAACCACCGGTTCCACTGATGCCTCTAAAGAACCGGCGTCCGGTTCGGACGACTCCTCTAACCTAGGTTTAACTGCCTTGTCCTTGCGCTTCTTTGAAGAAGCCGGCGTCGGAGCATCCGACGGCATTTTGTAATTGCACCGCTTCCCAAAGACCAACCTGGCACAATCCAACCTCCGCTTTATAGTGCGTTTATTAAACCTAGCACAAAAGCGGCACCCAACAACGTCGTGCTCCGGCCCCAAACAAGGTATACACAAATTATGGTAATCCCTATGCGGTATCTGTTTCCCACAAGAAATACAGTTATTCACTTTTTCTGACATCCGGTAAACCACTGAGGCAAGAAAAACAAAATATTCCCCAACGGGGTACTTAACCAACTCTGACTTCGGTCTGAAACTCTGAATTCGAAAAATTTCAGAACGCCGAACGGCACTTGCAACACTGCTTCTGCATCGGACCATGCGGCAAAAAAGACTGAGGATATGACGTCGGTCATGCGCATTTGTACCCTGACGTTCTGATGTCAGTCAAATGCGCCTTGACCGACGTCAGCCTTATACTCTGATATTCGGGCCGACCGAGGGACAGCGGACTACCCAAGTGTTAGGACTGCAGCAATGTGAGATGAAGAACATCAAGTACTGACTTCTGTGGTGATAAGTACCCTTCATGGGAAACCCCTGCAGAGTAGGACAAAGTAAGCTATGAGATGCGCAGTTCATATTGAGATCAGGATGTATAAGAACTGACCTGATGTTCCTGTTAAACCCCCAGAAGAGTAGAGAAGAAGCAGGACATAAGTAGAGTCCATCTGGGCATTTGTAGTCATGGAGAAAGCAATTGCCAAGGTCCCAAGAAAGCAGAATTGGACAGTCCTGAGATTATCTGAAGTCCTGTAAATACTGGAAGAATTAATGCAGGCTACATACAAGGATCTAGTGATATACTAGCAAATGGTAACACTTGTATACTCTGCAAATAGCTGGAAGCATTACTGTAGAACAGTGTAAATGACTAAATAGTTTGGCGCTGAAGGCAGGGGCCCAATTTTTACTAAACACTCTCACAGGTAAACTTCTAGATTAAAAATACTGTTAATTTAAAAAAAAATCCTGCTTATCAGGCACAATCATTATGTCTTAAGTAGTCATGATCTATTATACCTACAAGGGTATGGCCAGGCTACTGCTGAAAAAGTATTCTATAAGGAAGTGCAGCATTATAGAACTCAACCCCAACACTTCTGCATACTAAGGACCTAATTCTTAGTTGTAAGCAGCTAAATCATCAGAACCAAAGTTTAGGTATAGTAGTTTCAATAAAGCAGTTTAATCCTTTGTCTTTTCTTGCTTTTATATCTCTGTCTTACTGCAATTACAAAAAATGTTATTAAACAAGAAACATCTTTATTGAATTATTACTTGTGATATCTGCAATCACACTTTTACATAAATGAAAACAAACCATATACACATATTTTGATTTGAAATTACTATACACGACATATAATCTTCTATACAATCATTGTCAAGCAAAATTATAGCTCATTCAGTTCCTGCCTTCTTGTAAACCTCAGTCATCCTCCAAAACATTTTGTATGTATTGTTCCCACAATTCCTGCTTCTTCTATATAATTTGAGCCTAACCTTTTCTAAAAGTCCCATTTCCAGTTCAGTTATTGGTTACCATATTCACTGCTTCTAGTAGTACTGATATACACTTTGATTTCCATTTACTAGTAATTGCATTTTTGGTAGATACGACATTTAAATTTAAGAAGACCACTGTATTTCTAGGCATTCCCGTTTCTGTGTTTTTTTTTTTTTTTGTACCAGCATCTGTGGAGGGTATTCTTACTGAGTTACTTCCCTCCTGTTCTTAGATACCAGTCTTCATGGTTTTACAACTTAATTATACTTTTAGTCCATCAAGGTGGTTTGTTTTTTCAGGAATTTCTGGTTTTGTTCCTGTTAGGTGCAGCTGACTCACAGCCTTTTTTAAGTGACTATATAGGATTATTTTGTTTTCCTCTGCATAGCAGACATTGGTGTCTGTTATTGGGGGCTTTGTAAGTTTTCATACCAATGCTAAGTAGGCAATAGTTTGCTTTGGAGAAATTTTTCATTTTTTTTTTTTTTTTACTCGTGTAAGGGTGTCAGGTTTGATCTTTACGTCGAACTAGACAGATTGATGGTTTGACATTACCAGTGAGGGGGAGACACAGGGGTTAATGCAGTGGTCCCCCACATTGGTGAGCACTAGATCCAGCACATTTGAGCCCCTTGAGGGTGTACAGACCAACTCTTCCAGGGCATTAGAATTAACAAAGTCCAGGAACCTAGTAGCGATTGTTTGTGCTCATGTATGTCACCCAATCGATGGAAGGCTAGTTGAAATCTCCCATGACCAGGGTGTTTGGCTATATGTTGAGTATCTCTAGCTAGTCCATGTAGGCAGTGTGCTTCTCCTGGTTCAAGGTCGGGCACCTGTAGCTAGTGATGAAGTAGAAGGGTATTTTTCCCTGCAGTTAATTGGATCTGCAGTAGCTCAAGAGAATCTCACTGTTTCACCAGTCTTGAGGACCAACAACCAAAGCATCACATAGCTCACAACACCAGTGTGTCACCCAGCAACAGCCCCTAAGGTAAGACAACATACCTAACACTTTAGTCATAGGTGACTCTATAGTCTGGCACACTGATGTCCTACTCAGCAGGTTGAACAAGGAGAAAATTACAGTCAGCTGCCTGTCGAGTGCCAAGATCCACCACATAACACATGAACTCAAGTCACTCCACAACTAGTACAAATATGACTCTGTCATTGTCCATGCTGGAGTGAATGACTTGAGACGTACCTCCCTGGACTACATGAAAAGAGACATGGAAGAGCTCTCGGATCATGTGGCCCAGGCAGATATGACTCTAGCCCTGAGTAGCATCCTGCCTTCGCCCAGAATGATACCACAATATAAGGACAAAATGATTGACTTCAACAATTGGCTAAGCTTCTGGTGTCATTCAAAGGGGATCCAGTATCAGTCTGCCTGGGACGACATGATCGACAGACCACGATGCTTTGCCAGAGATGGTCTGCACCTGTCGCCCCTGGGATTCAGGTTACTGGCTAAGGCTCTTGCCACCCCTATAGTGCCTTCTTTACGCAAAGTTCAAAGGACAAAACCACCACCTTAACAGGTACAAGCATGCAAAATCTGAAGGTAATGCTACTCAAAGCTAGAAGTCTAAACCTCAAAATGCACACTCTCGAGGCACTCATAAAAATGGAGAACATTGATATCTGTGCAGTAACTGAGACCTGGTTCAAGGCTCCAGAGAGCACCCCTGCAATACCAGGCTACAACTCTTGCCACACTTTTCGGCCACCAAACCAGGACCGAAACACTAAAGGTGGAGGAGTGTCAATATTCACCAAGGATATTCACACCACTAGGCTAGTTGCCCAACACAATGCATCTGAAATTCTCCAGGTGCAACTAACACTAGGTAAGACTGCAATCCAAATTGTAGCTTGCTACAGATCCCCCAACATATCCCAAGATTCTCACTACACCTTTCTAAACATACTGGAAAATATTAAGATAGAACCAAACACACTAATACTGGGTGATTTTAACTACCCTGCCATTAACTAAGAAAACTACTCATGTACCAACACCTTTCCCCAACGGTTCTTGGAATTCATAAATTCCAATGCCCTGGATCAACTAATCCATAGTCCCACCAGGGGCTCCAATATCCTAGAACTGGTCCTTACCAACATGGGAAATCGATTTTCCACACATATGGTCACCCCCTCGTTAGTCAGGTCTGACCATAAGCTAATCACCCTTAACATCCACATCCCACCCCCACCCCTAGTAAGGAAACCTCCATAAAAAACTTCTCCAAAGCCAACTTCATGCTATTCAAGTCAGAAGTGACAATCTTCATGACACCCATGCAGACGGGAACTTAAAGTTCAACTGCTGAATCCTACACTAAGGCACTGTACGAGCACATCCATTCATGCATGAATCGTGCCATCCCATATAGAACCAAGATGCTCTAATCCAAAAAAAGGAAGCCAATCTGGTGGTCTCCTGCCATAAACAAACTTTACAACAAAAGGAAGAAACTGTTGCAGAAAAGAGGAAAATCCCAAGATGCAAAAAACTCCCTTACCAGCCTCAGTAAGAAACTGAGATCCCTCATAAAATCCTCCAAAGCTAGTTACGAAAATAAAATTGCCAAAGACTCCAAAGGCAACCACAAGGCATTCTATAACTATGTCAAGAATCTAAATGGCAATGCTCAGATCTGCTCTGAGCTAAAACAGAATGGCATTAAATATACTGATCCCAAGGATATTGCCAATATCCTGGCAGATCGATTCAGTGCCAACTTCACCTCCCTCTCACCCCCTAAATGGCCCATCTCAATACCGGAAGATTGCCAAATTCCGGCAATAACGGCCACACAGGTAAAAAACGCACTCTCCAAAGCTAAGAATACATCATCGATGGGACCAGATGACATCCCGGGCTGTGTACTACATGAACTACAATATGAAGTGGCATGTCACTTAAGTGTCATGTTTAATCATAGCCTCACCTCAGGTTTCGTGCCCACTGAGTGGCGCAGAGCTACAGTTTTCCCACTCCACAAGGGGGGATCCACCTTGGATCCTGGAAACTACCATCCCATCAGTCTGATGAGCCTTATCTGCAAGGCCATGGAGCGTATTACCATGGAACTTATAAACAAAGTCATTGGCAACCTTCAAACACTGGACCCCACCCAGTTTGGGTTCGTGAAGGGCCGATCCCGTCTCCTGAACCTGACTGACTTCTTCGAATCAGTCTCCAGAGCCATGGACAAGGGTAAGGTGGTCCACACAGCCTATCTAGACCTTGCCAAGGCCTCTGACACCATCCCCCCACTCTGGAATCATAAATAAACTTACTAAGCTGGGCATTAATCCCTACATCACCCAATGGGTTGCCAACTGGCTTACCGATAGAACCCACACTGTAAAAGTAGCCGACTCCAAATCCAGCTCCAGACAAGTGAGAAGTAGAGTACCTGAGGGTTCAGTCCTGGGACCACTCTTGTTTGGCATCTACTTCTCTGAAGTACAGGCCAACACTAAGGGACTCTGGCTAACAAAGTTCGCAGACGACTGCAAACTGGGAGCCATTACTGAATCCCCAAATGATGTGGATACTCTACAAAAGGGCCTTACAGAAATAGATGCTTGGTGCCAGAGCCTAGGGCTCAAGCTCAATGCCAAGAAATGTATAGTTATCTCCTTTGGGAAAAAACATGTACTCGTGAATTACCACATAGGTGGCAGTACACTAAACACCAAAAGTGTGATAAGAGGCTTAGGGACACAGGTGGACAGTGGTCTCACCTTCGATAACCACATCGCCACAACAGTCAGGAAATCATTCTATGTGGCACACCTCATCACTAAGGGCTTTTCATCCAGAAAAAAGGAGGTCATTGTCCCATTGTACTCATCCCTCATTAGACCCATTATAGAATACAATGCCCCATTTGGTATGTACCTCTCAAGACATCTGCAACAACTGGAAAGGCCGCAGAAATACCTCACTAAAAGAATCACAGGCCTAAAGCAGATGCCCTACGCTGACCGCCTTAAAAAACTCCAGCTATACTCTGTTGCATATCGCCTACTCAGAGGCGATCTCTGCTTAACATACAAGGCCATGTCAAACCCAGAGCTGTTGGACATGGTACACTTAAAGAAATCCCAATCCCTCAGAGCCACACGCTCCAGGGATCTAAACCTTGTCATCACAATGCACAAAACATGTTGGAGGGATAGGTTCCTGACCCAGAGACTCCGCATACTCTGGAATAGACTGCCCATACATGTCAAGCAGAGAGCTTCATTGGCCCTCTTCAAAAGGAACCTTGATGACTGGATGGGAGATAGGAAATTCACCCCGGGGATCATGTCAGTCGCCCTGCTAGACAGGGGTCCAGAGAAGTAAATATTGTGGGAAGAAATATCCAGGGAATTGTTATGGCTAGGCTTGCATAGGCCCTAGGGCCGATAGCCTAGTACCAATCTATGAACCTAGAACTCAGAAAACTGCCTCATTGTTTAAAAGACTATTAAAAGTCTGACATGGGCCTGATTAATGCTGACATTATATGCTAATATTATACATACTAATATTGTTATAAAAAATATCAAACACTGTAAATATTTTACAATGAAAACAACGAACTTTGATACTGATTTCAGATACTTTTACTCATTTAAACTAAGTGCTTTCTTAGTTAGATACCACACGAACAGATTCCCAGGGTTTTAATGCTTTATTTTTAACATTTTCACTGTATTTCCACCTTAGCAATTATAGCTATGGTTTTCAGCCTAATTAGGTGTTCACTTGGAACTTTATACACGTTCATTTATATGTTTTTTTACACACCAACCTGATGATGTATTTACTTGTTATGAAAGTGATCTTTGTTAAAAGTGTTAAAAGTGTTTCAGTTTATAAGTTACTGATATTTACTCTGACAGATGTTTAGTGGTAGATCTTTTTGTTAGTTAATTATTATTTTTTTTAATTATTTTATATTTTGTTGACCGGGAAAGTCCGACTAGGACAGAGCCTACTTTCAGCGGAGACCTGGGGAGAAATGCTCAAGACGCATGTCTTAATTAGTTGGTCATTTTGCTAGTGAGTTGGTTTCTTAGTTAATAAAGTTTGGATTAGTAGGTTAGCCTTAATAAACTGTTCTTATATTTATATTATATACTTTAATTTGTCTCTAGCTTTTAAGTTTCAGTTCTAAGGCAGCACAGTCTTAATTTACACTACGGTGTTAAGGGAGAAGGGGGACTTGGTTAAAGGAATGAGCTTAATGCTTTTATTGCTCTTAATAGAACTACCCTCTGTAACCACTCTTTTGCTCCAAATAACCTGATTATATATAAATTAATTAAGGTATTTAATGCTTTGCATTATACTCAATTAGGATTGCTTGTTTGTAATTCAATAATGGATATTCCATTTTTAACTCAACTGTGGAGTACTTACTATTTTATTATTTTGTAGTATACATTTTAAAATTTGAATTTTATTAGTGAACTAGGTGGATAGCATATTTCAAGGAGTGAACTTCACACCGTCCACACTGCAAAGTTTCTGGTTGGTTTGAAAAACAAATCTCAAAACGTATGCATCAGCTACTGGAACAGGGACACAGAGCATTGATTTCTGCAGCGAGAAAGGTGAAGTCTTATTTGGGACCTGGAGAGGAAGTCCAGCTCCAGTGTGTGATCTTAAGGGAAACTGTACTTGGTGCAGAGGGCTGCATCTGAAAATACTGTGCATCTATTTTTGTTATAAGTGAATGTTCCCCACCAGTGTCAGTGGTGAGGACTGAGGCTCCTTGATTACTGGCCCAGAGGAGGGACGTCACAATTTTCACTGACACCATACACTCCACTGCAGCACCCTTTTGGCATGAAAACTATACCATGAAGCTTAAGGTGGAAAGCAACACAAAAGTTTGCATAAGGGTCTAAAAGTGGACCTTGTGTTACATCTTCTTCCAGACTGTCAAAGTCAAGATGTCCAGGGACCTCTCTGAGGGAAGAAAAGCACACTTGTGCAATAGATCACTGCTGCAGTAGCCTTAGACATATGGGTTATATCCTGCCTGGGATTTAACAGCTTGACAGCTTCCAAAGCTTAAGGGCACCTTCCAAGCACCAAGATCATTGACAGCTAGAGCAGGGCGGAGAAAATCAGTGTTTTGGGAGCAAGCCCTTCAGAGCTTTCATGCCAATTGAAAGAGGAAGGCTAGAGAGAGGTCAATGGCTAGGTAAATAATCAAGGCCCTCATCCTGACAACAATACTCCTACAAAAATAAGGGAAATGGAAGGAGGGAATGGCTAATGCAGCAGAGATCTATTTGAACATCTACTGCTATGGGACACATACTTACACCACTGTACTGTGGCCATCATTAGATCACTGCTGCAGTAGACTTTGCTATATGGTAGATAAATACAGCTATACAGTAGCTATACAATTTAATCAGTACATTTTGATTTATTACCCTTTCTTATCCATACCTTTTTTACAATGTTAACAGACCCCAAACCACATATATTCAGTCTTATTCATATCACTATTACTCTACTCTACTCTTATACGCTTATACCTAAATGCCTAAAACTCACCTGTAAGCCTGCATACTAAGCACAACCTATTATTCTACAGTTCAACTTCTATTTTTGCCAAATAAACCCATCCTGCTTCCTCCCTTAACTGTATCCACATCCTCTATCTTTTCAAACCCCTCTACTTGTTACATTTCAGAAACATGTTTCTCCCACAATTCCTCATACTGGTATCATCCTGATTCAATGCAATCTTTAGCAACTAATTAACTTGTGAAATAAAGTGACAAAGCATGGAGCATCTGGACAAAAAGAAAAATAAAAGCTGCTACTTTACTAGCATACAGACAATTAAGAAACTTTGTAAAACAACTTATAACCAAAGATAAGAAAACCTACTACTCAACCAATCAAAATGTACGCGCCAATAACACAAAACTATTTTGGGCATCAGTCAATAAACTGCTAAATCCAGGACAAGCTACACAGCCAATGCCAAACACACAGAAAGAATATGATACCACAGCCAACCAGTTCAACGTCCACTTTATACAGACAGTACAATAATGAATGTACCAGGCAACTAATCAAAGCCTTTGAGGTCTCTGCTCAAATAACCCCCTTCACCATTTCATCTTCTAACCAGTTCCCACATTCCCAGAGATACTATTAAAAAAAATATACATCACAACTGCCCTTGACAAGCTACCTAGTGAACATCTTAAAATAGCAGGTGAGGTTACTGGATATCCAGTTTCAGTTCTGGTAACTTGATCTATATCTGAAAATAAAGTCCCCTCCCTATGGAAAAACTCATTCATTAACTCCACTGCACAAGACAGGAATCAATACAGATCCTTTAAACTGTCAGCCAATTGCCATTTTATTTCTCCTATCAAAAATATTAGAAAAATGTATTCACATGCAACTTCAACTATCTAATAGATAACCAGCTTCTGTCTTCAAACCAAAAGTGTCTCCCCATATGACAGTACAACTTCTGCTTTGCTAAATTTTGTTAATATTCACACCCATAGAAATGCCCAAAGCCAAGTCTAGGGAGATGATGGAGACTAATCAAAACGTTTTGGATAGTGTCTCGCACCAAAAACTCTTTTACATAAACTCTCAGCATTGGGGCTCACCAACTCTTCTCTGCAGTGATTTCATAGCTACCCCTTGAACAGAGCATAAGCAGTGAAATTGAAAAACAATTTCTCCACCTTCTTGTCAATAAGTATTGGTGTCCCACAAGGATCTATACTAGGCCACATACTTATCAACATATTTAATTACTATAGAACAAGTTCTCTCAGCCCTTTCAAAAGTAAGAATATTTCATCCACAGGCTCTGACAACATAGCACGTTACCCGATTATCGGCGCCACATATGGGCTTTCTGAACCCCTACTTAAAGTCTTTAGTCTAGGTCTCTCCACTGGTTGCATTCCTGAAACCTGGACAACAGCTACTGTGATGCCATTACACAAGGGTGGCCCAAACACGGACCATGGTAACTACAGATCTATTAGTCTCAATAGCTTTGTATGTAAAGCTATGGAGTGCATCATCACACTTCACTCATCTGGACATTGGAAATCTCTCACCCCTGGACCCCCATCAATTTGGCTTTATTAACAGATGGCCCTGCCTCTTTTAATCCTGTTAAAGTAACAGAAGCACTGGATAGTTATGCAGTGCATACAAAATACAGATTTGGCCAAGCCCACTATTCCCCATGCAAGCATTATTGACAGACTTATAAATCTAAACATAAATCCTTATATTGTGCGATAGATAGCTAGCTGGTTGTTTGACAGAACCCATGTGGTTAGAGTAGCAACTGCCATTTTTGAAAGCAAAACAGTTACCAGTGGTATAGCACTGGGGTCAGTTTTGTACCCTCTCCTATTCGGCACATTTTCCCAGATCTTTAAGCCAGTACTTCTGGCCTATGCTAACCAAGTTTACAGAAGACTGTAAATTGGCTGATGTTAAACCGGTGTGCTGTTATACGATCATCAACTGACTTACAATTGCTCCGCCAAAGCTTACACCATATTAGAAAATTGTGCAGGGACGACAGTCTCAAATTAAATGTACAAATGTATCATAGATCACTGTGGTAAACAAAACAGTTTCACTTACCATATAGGAGATGCAAACCTCCAATCAGACACTGTTGTAAAGGATTTGGATACTCTTGTTATTAATTCCTTATCATCTGACCATCATGTTTCCAGAGTAGTTCAGAAAGCCTTTTATCTGATCCAAGTAATTTCCAAAGGCAGTGCGCCTCTAGATCAAAAGAAGACTTCATTCCCCTTTACTAGTATCTTACCAGAACCATTACTGACTATAACAGACCTACACAGCTTGCGAGTGCTCAGAGATTCATAAATTAAAAGATTGGTGGCCTCAAAAATCTTAGTTATCAGGACAGACTGTCAGTCCTTTCTCTGTACTCAGTCACTTACCGACTCCTCTGTGGAGATCTATGTTCAGTCTTTTGCGCCATGAAAGATCAAACCCTATTTGATCTCCTATTTCTTTGCAGAACTAATGGTACACCATACCAGAACTAGGTCTTCATTAGCAGATAAATAAGACACATTGGTGTTTTAGATTCATATCTCAACATATTCCTCACCTCTGAAACAAACTTTCACTACATGTCAAGCAGAGTAGCATCTTTGCCACCTTCAAGGTAAACCTAGATAATTGGATGGGCAGTCACAAATTGTCTCTTGGTCTATTTTCTCTTGCTCTAGTTGAGGCTAGAGGGAAATTCTGAACTGGGGTTTTTAGCTAGGCTTGAAATGGTCTGTAGACTGACTGCCTAGTTCTTACATATGAACCTCTACACTGCTACAAAAAATGTTACCCTAGTTCAATACACTGATGACTTGATCCCAATCTTTTCATCTGAATCTCTCTCTCTAAACCCCAAGACATTACACAGCAATCCTTATTGACTGAAACATGGCTAAAATTTCACAATTACTTCTAAATCATAAAAAACTAAGTTACGGCTTTTCATCCCAAAACACATCTGTACCAAAACAAAACTTTAGCAGAACAAGTCAATCAAACAAAATTACTGGGTGTGATCACAGCTGACCAGTTGAAATTCAATCACCATGCATCACACATGATTAAAAAAACTAGGTGCATTATACAGAGTAAAAAACCCACCTCACCGAAACAGCCAGATGTACAGCCTTTACTTTCTTGCTGCCATTTCTCTTCTATGCTGTCTCAATTTTCACTAACCTTCAAATTTCAAAATTGTCCAAACTTCAGCAATGTTATAATAAAATACATTACGTGTGCAGTAAACTATAACAACTGAATACACCACTGCCTAGCCCTCAGATAATTAAACTGGTTAGAACTACCACATTGCGTAGCTCTTTCTTAGTTAACTACATACAAATACTTATCTATACGCCAGAAAACTGCCCAGCCCTAAATAACATAACACAACACTACTCCCCCGACAGAATTATACACCTTAGAGAAATATCACTAAAGACTATAACCAAATCTTCTACTGCTGCAAGTGACTCTCTATATTCTAATAGCATAGCTAAAATATGGAACCATACCCCACCATCACTGAAATCCATTCAGAATGCAAACTTACTTAAAACAGCACAAAAACTGCACCTGTCAAATCATTCAATCTGCCTGTGTATATCCAGGGCAAATGCTACTGTTATCTTCAGCTTGCCACATGACAAAGACATTTTTATTCTTTCAGACTCCTATGCCCCACAAAACAGTCTTCACCAATGCCTGAATAGTTTTATTATCATAACCCAGCTATGCACACTTGTTTTTGTGACACTGCTCACCCCCACTTCTATACTACTAATATATAAACCTTATGACATCTATATATATATAATTGTTTCTTAACCTGCTTTATACCCCACCTCAACTACAATATTAACATTTTATGCTGTACTTAGTTTCCCTCCTTCACTTCCAATTCCTTGAATTTGTAAGCACTAATTACATTTATTAGGTCTGTCAAACTCACTAATACACCTACTGACGCTCAATGTTCGACATCTGCTACTGCACAAGTATCTTTTATACTGTAACAGATGTCTCCTTTCTCATATATAAATATAATCTAATTAGCAAATGTATGCGTAATTGTTAATATATTATTTGATGTCTGTTCATGTACATTGCTGTATGTCCGTTTAAAAATGTTTGTAACATATAAGAGCTTTTTTCCTTTGGGCTCCACTGAAAAGGTTTTTTTAACTAAATCTATTCAAACAAACATGGTAATCAAATGCAAAAATAAAAAAATATATCCAGAGTGGTGCATGGGTGTCTTCAGACAAACTGGCTACTGCTGCATTATTTGATGTCTGTTCATGTACATTGCTGTATGTCTGTTTAAAAAGGTTTGTAACATATCGGAGCTTTTTTCCATTGGGCTCCACTGAAAAGGGTTTTTTAACTAAATCTATTCAAACAAACATGGTACTCAAATGCAAAAATAAAAAAAATATATCCAGAGTGGTGCATGGGTGTCTTCAGACAAACTGGCTACTGCTGCATGTTTACTTACCTTACAAACTGCTCAAGGTTTGAGCATAAAGTACAAAGACACACTATGCAAACATACGCACAGCACTACAAAATGATCACAGTAAACATATAAAAATGAATAACATTTTGGAAAATAATAATACAGAGATGGATGCTGTTATTTGCAAATTTGTGAGTCTTGACATAATTCAAAACAACAATTTTATCAAACTATTTAAAAATGGGGATCCTGCTGCTTCTAGTTAAGGCCTTTAACATTGCTGAAATTAACACTACTGAAGATTTAAACATGACTCCTGAAAAATAAGAACTGAAAAACAGAACTGAAGAAGAGTTACTAATGTTAATCAGTTGATAAGCACTTAAATATATCATAGCATCTGCAATTCTAACACCCTACATTATCCTTCCAAATTACGACAAATTCAGGAAGGTCAAGGAACTCAAGCATGGCTTAAAAACACTAACATAATAAAAAGAAAGAAATAAAATAAAAACAGATGAGCAGTTTCACACCATAAAAGGTGCTTCTTCAGATCTAAAAGCAACCATAATTGCAGCCACATAAATGTTTAGAAGCAACCAATCAGCAATCATATGCAAATCACATAAATGCTCAAAGAACAAATAATATTGCACTAAATGCAGCCTATCACAAAAAACAAAGTAAGATAAAATCCAATCCGATAACTTTTTGTCTCCTTTCTATGAACTTATTAGATCACATTATTAGGTTACATCTTAAGCACGTTCCGTGGTTTTTGTTTCTGCTTTACAGAAACAATGTATAATGAATTTAAATGGATAGTGATATAGGTAACACTGAATTCCTTTGGCTCCAAGTATGCCTTTCTATTTCTATGAGGTTTTAGTGTTTTTATCAGTTGTACAGATCACATTCCTTCATCTCCCTTTTAGGAACTTATCAGACCACTTTATTAGGTTACATCTTTTTTAGCACAAAGATTGGCTGATATTATACTGAGTGCTCCATGTTTATCTGGGTTACACTCTGTTAATTTTATTGGAGGTCTCCATGATGGCTCCCACCTTATTATAATAGCTTTTTTTGTCTTTTATTTCTTTCTTTTTATCATATTAAAATGTTTTTAAGTCGTGCTTGCGTTCCTTGTTTAGTTGTTTGTGGATAAAATATATTTGTGAAATAATTAAGCTTTACCCCATTGTGTGGTTTTGGTTTTTTAAATTCAGGAAGGTATGTTATCTGTGAATTGTCAAATCAGATGGACACAACCTACCCTAATGGCATAGAAAGACTAGCAATACAGAAATACCTGCAGACTTTGGATCCTCCATTCTCTGTCGAATTTGAGAAGTCAAACTCTGAATAAGCGAATAAACTTTATCACAAGTTTTCACAGGGTTTTTTATTATCTGCATGGACTTTATCAAGGAAACACTTCCAGTGGGAGCCAGCTGCAAAATACAGGAGGAAAACAGCTCTGTTAATCACTACTGTGCAATAAACAGCATAAATCACAACATGACAGCTTAAACTTAATAAAATTTTAGACAGTGAAAATGTCTTGAGCACTATACAATTTGATTCCATACAACTAACATAAGAATGTTATACAGTTGCTTTATAACTAACACACAAAGATACACAGCATCTTTAAATACAACTTCAAGTTAAATATTTTTAAAAAAGTACATTTTATTCACTTCCAACTTCAACTTCTTAGAAAGCCTACCATAAGCTACAACTTCAGTCTCAAGTTAACCTTCTAACATAATCTAATCCATGTAACATGGATATATTGTAAAGCTGTCTTAAGAGAAAAGTCATAACACTATTAACACTTTTTTTGGTCCCCAATGCCTGCCCTATCAATCACCACCTCCTCCCAAATCTATATGTCCCATTTGTTACCTACTGGATGAGAGCTGTCTCCTGCCCATTTATTACTGCAGGAAGACAGCCTCTCAGAAGGCCATCATCCAAGCATCCATCAAGGTTTGTCCTTTTCATTTTTTAAAGCCCTATCTATATTTCTCCATCCCAATGCATGTCTGTAGTCAAAAGAAAGTTCTGCAATGAGCTCATGATATAACTGCTCACACCTACGAATACACAACAAAAGTCTTACCCCATTATAAACAGCAAACCTCTGTGACCCTTGTCTCCATAAGTGCTTCAACAGTGCAGGCGTGCCCAGGGAAGGGACTCCCCTCTACCTCCCCTGGTATAGGCATACTGACACAGGCCACTACGTCCCACCTCTATGTCCAGCTTCTCAAGTGCCAAAGCCACTAATCAAACTCAGATAATTTGGATCACAATTAGGACTGCATCCCTCTACATCACAAAGCAGGGTATGACAGCAGCAACAATTAACATAACACTGAGTTTAGTAATACTATAGAGTATTCGGTCCTTAAACAGTTAGCATAGAAATTCAATAGTACTTGCAATACTTGAAACAACTAAAACTGTTGAAGAATAAAATGTAAATACACCTGGGCTACAGACAACAAAAAATGAACTTTAATAAACTCCATTATCCTTTCTCTAATATCTTCTTATACTGTATTAAAGCTTTATTATATACTTCTATATTAAACGTCCACGGGTGAATTGATAGAAATGTAAGTAAAAACTACATATGCACTGCTTGTAATGCATAACAACTATATTTTTACCTTTGTCAACTGGTTTAAAAATTTAATTTTGTTGTTGCATAAATCCTTTAAAGCCAACCATTTAGATTTCATCAAATTATATTGAACATTACATCAGTCATAAAATTATTAAAAGCATTCTCAGCTGCAAAATTAAATACTGCAGAAAATTGCTCAACACATTCATTAATAACAAAGTTTAAAAGAGTAAAAATAAACGGCAACCACAAAGTGCAGTCTAATCCACAAAAAGCCACGCTGAAATTGAAAACTGAAACTGCATCCTTCAAGTTAACAAAAACAGTGTATTTATTGAAATAGAACCACGACTAAGCGCTTTCGCCAGCAATCTGGCTTCCTCAGAGTCGTTTAACTTACATTCAAATGCTCTTTATATATTAAACACTCAAAGCTCATTGGAACAATTCATAAAACACACCCCCATAGATACAAGACCCCCTGACCTTTACAATTAAATATGTTAACTACTAAAATCATTATTACATATCTACCTAATGCTAGGTTAAAAAACATTAAATGTAAAAATGTATACATAATTAATTATACATTCTATAACTCATATAAAGCGATGTCATATCCATAATATAGTATGTCTGATATTAATTCCTAATGTTCCAGTAATGCATTAATACACAATCTCACATATATATACAAACACAATAGTACTATCATATTAGCAACCAACTAATTTATAAACATTCCTTAAAAACTAAAAAACTAATACATATTAAAATAACACTACAAACATAAAACGTGTGCATATAATGCCAATAATCATATGGTCCCTTATAACTATTATATACACTCTTTATACTAACTGGGACCTTAGCTTTAACATGGGTTTAATCGAAATATAGTCATTCAAGCCCGGGGGCCTACAGGCATCCAATCTTAATTGCCATTCAGTCTCTAAAGCCCCCACTTTATTAACTAAATCTCCCCCTTCTCCACAGTCTAAAACCCGTCCTATAACAAAAAATGTAAATTTGTTAAAATTCAAACATTTAATACTGTGTAAATAAAGTGCATTGTGCTTGTCCTTCTTCCTAATGGATCTAACATGTTCTGCGATTCTGTCCTGCAACCTTCTAATGGTCTTACCCACATAGTATGCCTCACAAGATGAACATGATGCCAAATAAATTATATTCTTCGTGCAGCAGTTACATTGTCCTGGACAAGGGATGGTGTATTTGTAGCCATGTACACATACATAACTACCCTCGTTAATATATCTACACCATCTGCAAAAGCCACACTTTTTCATAATAGATTTGTACTTACTCTTGCTTTTTCTCTCCAAAATACATTTTAAATTATCCCCCCTACTGTGTACAAAAACTGGTTCTAATCCCAGTATTTTCTTGATCTCATCACTTAATACAAAATTCCAAATGTTTTTTATTATACCAATCAATTCTGGTGATTTAGGGTTGTATTTTACTATCATCTTTATATCAGACCCCTTTATTGCAACATCCGGATTCTGTTCTCTCATAAGTCCTAAACCGGTGTGTAAAACAGGTGCATATCGCCCTTTCCTTTCCCTCAACACATCCCTTCTTACACTTAGTAGGAGCTTAAGCGGATACCCACGATCCAGGAACATTCCTATCAATTTGAAAAGCTCCATTCTAAATTGTATATCATTACTAACCAATCTTGAGGTTCTCACCATCTGTCCCTTAACCACTCCTTTACGATGGTGAAATGGATGACAACTTGAAAAGTGTAGTAGTGAGTTAGAATAATTTTCTTTTCTAAAAACATTGCTTTCAAATTCTCTATCTGTTTTACTGATAGTCAAATCCAGATAATTAATCCTATCTTTGTCCCATTGAAATGTAAACTTCAAAAAAGTTTAAAAGAGCTTTTACACTTAACCTTCAATGTATTTAACAATACTCATTAGCCTCATTCACATCAGAGGTGCAAGAAAAAAAAAACTACCATCTGCACTACTACTACTGGTATTAAATTTGGTGCTAAAAATGTCTCTATCAGAACTTTCACTATTAACTTGTAAAAACAGTACATTAAATGTAACCACCAACTGGAAGATTTCACTTAAGTGTAAACGCAATAAAACAGTCGGAATAAACTTAAGTCCCAAATTTAACACATCCAAATGCTCATTAATTAATTCAAAACTAAATAAATTAACCACCATCGAACAAGGGTCCAAATGAATCAGTAACAAATCTCTCTACACCTTTACTGCCGACTTTAGTTCTTTTAGTTGGGGTACTGCTGTCTGTTGAAATACCATTGCCATTACAGTTTCCTTCCTCATTTCTTATTTGCATTTTCAAATTGTTTACCTTTTCTAGTGGGGTTCCAAAACCACTGTTCCAATTTTAATGGCTCCCGTGCTGCTGGAAGTGGAGGAAAAGAATTGTCATCACTCTCCCATTTGGTAGTGTATCCTGTGCCTTCTTAAGAAGCAAACAAAACCACTTGCTGCTTCTTATGACTTCAGCGGTGACGTAGATTCATCATCTGCGCCTGACTGGTCTTCCACAAAAATGTCTTGCCACTTTTGTAATCTCTCAAATCCCATTGTAATTTTACTTTTTTTCTTATCTGCCAAGTCCAGTTCATAAGTTTTTGATTTATCACTGACATCAGAAAGGGTAGCATTAAGATGAGAAATACTCACTTGTGTCACCAATTCCACATACAATGCGTGTATCTTCTCCTTAATCTTACGTTGTTTACACAAATCACATTCAGTTAATATATTAACCCATTCAATTGAGCAGCAATGTGCTGCTGCTACCCAATAAACAGTACTGTTGTGTACACTTACCATAAATGTAGATGTTCGAGTATGTTCGAGTGTATTCACTTTTGCAGTCATTACATTTGGGTAATCTGCTGGCAGGTTGCCCTCAGTCGGCCTGATTAACAAAGTCTTGGGTCCTGCATCAGTTGCTGTCCCTTCTTCCACGATGGCAGGTCGTCAGGGGTATAAAACATGCAGCCGACGCTATTACATCAGTTTTTCTTGCCCCAGATGTCAGGTGCCCCCCAAATGGGGGAGCCAAATATTTAATTAAAAACACAAAAATATACACATCTCCAAACTAAAGCAAATACACCAAAAAGCTTTTAAGCATAGTAAAGGAAAGTATAACTATACAAAGAGAAAAAATAGGGGGATGGAGGAAGGGTAACCAGGACTGCAACAGTGAATACACTCGAACATCTACATTTATGCTTAGTGTACACAACTGTACTATGTTCTTCATGTTTCACTGTTGCAGTCATTACATTTGGGTAGATTCCCAAAGCTATGGTTGGGAGGATGGAATTATACAGCATTAGGACCAGCTATAAGGCCCTGCAGGACAGCAGTGGCAAAGCCAGCTCTGGACTTGGAGAAGAGAGGTAAATGGTAATGTTTGGTGAACGTATGAACTGAGATCCAGGTAGCAGCTTCCAGAATGTCTCTGGTAGGAAAACCTCTGAGAAAGGCTGCAGAAGTAGATGCAGCCCTGGTGGAATGAGATCTGATCCCCTGGGGTATAGTTTTACCATGGTGCATATAGCAGAAATGAATACAATGGATTATCCATTTGGAAATAGTCTGCTTTTAAACAGCCTTTCCCTCTGCCCCTGCAGAAAATGCCACCAGTAGTTGATCAGATTTTCTTAGAGATTTTGTCCTGTTTAAGTAAAATCTAAGCTGTCTGTAAACATCCAATGAATGCAGAGTCCACTCCCCCTTGTTCTGTGGATTGGGAAAGAAAGTTGGCAAATGAATGGTTTGATTAAGAGCCACACTGGATACCACCTTAGGCATGAAGGATGGATTGGTCCTGAGAGACACCCTGTCCGCATGAAAAATAATGAAAGGCTCCACTGCCATAAGAGCCTATAATTCGGAATTCCTTCTAGCTGAAGTGACTGCTAAAAGGAAAGCCATTTTCCAAGAGAGAAATTTTAAGTCTGCAGTAGCAGCTGGCTCAAAAGGAGGAAGAGCAAGTTTTTCCAAAACAAAGTTGAGGCCCCAGGCAGGGGTTGGAGCTCTCCTGGGTGGTCTTACGTTTTTGGCCCCTCTGAGATACTGCTTTAGCAGAGGATGAGAGAAGAGGGGAAGCTCCGTGTTGTAATGAGCTGAAATGGCTGAGGCATGGATTTTTATGGAAGAAAAGCACAAACCTTTGTGAAGCATCTCAGTTAAGTATTGTAAAATCTGAGGAATATTGGGCACTGCTGTGCTTATCCCTTGTGACTGATTCCAGGCACAAAATCTTTTCCATTTGCCAGCATAAGATTTTCTAGTGCTAGGCCTTCCTGCCTCCAAAATGACATCCATCACAGGTTTGCTAAGGGATGCTAAGGGTGAATTTAGGTGATTAGCCACGTTGCACGATTCAAAGTTTGGAGCCGAGTGTGCAGAATTTGGTTGTTCTGCTGAGACAGTAAGTAAGGTGTCGGAGGCAGGTGCCACGGTGGAAGGTGTGACACATTGTGCAGGAGTGGGTACCAGTGCTGGCGAGGCCAGTCTGGAGCAATCAAAATCATTTTTGGTTTGTCCTGTTTGACTTTTAGTAGAACTTTGGAGAGCAGAGGCAGAGGGGGAAAGGCATAGACTGATAATTTTTTTCCAGCTGAATGATAGGGCATCCACTTTGCAGGCTTTTTTGTGATGAATTCTTGTGCAGAATTTGTCCAACTGATAGTTCTGGGGTGAGGCAAAAAGATCTATGTCTGGACTCCCTCATTTGCACGTCAACACGCTGAAAGTCCGTGGTTCCAGTTTCCATTTGTGTGGGTCCATGAGATTTCTGCTTAGTTCGTCTGCCAGAGTATTCAGCTTTCCTGGCAGGAATTGAGCTTGTAGCTGTATTTGATAGGTCAAGGCCGTTTTCCACAATGCCATGGCTAGTCTGCAAAGAGGGTAGGAGTGTGTACCCCCTTGCTTGTACCACATTACTGTGGTGTTGTCTGTCTTTATCATTAATTGTCCCGGATGAAGGTAGTCCTTGAAGGCTGTCAGAGCATTCTCTTTTTGATTGATATGAAGGTGCATTTGATTTGGGCTCCATTTGCCCTGAATGCACTTCCCTGCCAGATGAGCCCCCCCAAGCATAGTCTGATGTGTCTGTAGTTAGAGTTCGGCCAGCAGGAGCTGTAGTGAATGGCAGTCTCTTGTTTTTGTGGCAGGCCTCTGCCTACCTTAGGAACTCTAGTTGCAGGCAAGGTATGATAGGAATAAGAAGTTATGTACTCACCATAACATTCCATCTGAGTAGGTAAACTTCATTTGTCAGCAACCTATGGGTTATCGGATCCACATCGGATCCGAGCTGGCAGTTTCCAACAGCTGAGATCCGAGCTCCAAGCTCCTCCCCCTACCCATAATCCCCTGCCATCCCTTACTGACCTCAGATCGAGTTTGCCTAAAAGCAACACGTGCAATATCATAGAAGAGGAGACCTCTATAGGTTAACCTGGATACAATCAGTCATGACACAGGAATACCATGAACATCCAAGTAGGTCAGGGGGACGGAGGGAGGGACGGTTGCTGACAAATGAAGTTTACCTACTCAGATGGAACGTTATGGTGAGTACATAACTTCTTAATCTGAAGTAGTTAACATTTGGGCATCAACCTATGGGACAGAGTCCCCAGCTACCTGAATCTTGGGAGGTCCTCATGGAAGGATGTTCCGGAGCACTGCGGAGCCAAAGGATGCTCTCCCTCTGGAGACAAAATCCAACTTATAGTGGTTTCTAAAAATATGAGATGAAGCCCACGTGGCTGCTGAGCAAATGTCATCCAAAGATACTCTAGAACGAAAAGCAGTGGAGGTCGAAATAGACTGAGTAGAATGGGCATGGACTCCCTGAGGTGCAGGCCGGCCAGAAGAATACACTGGGAAATCCACCTGGACAATGTGACTTTCGAAACAGGTTTCCCCAGACTAGGTTTAGCAAAGGATACAAACAGCTGGTCTGATTCCCTATGACCAGCTGTCCTGTGTAAATAGAATCGTAGTTGTCTGTGTACATCTAAGGAATGCAACTTGTACTCACCCTTATTCTGATAATTGGGAAAGAAGACTGGTAAGTTAATAGACTGGTTGATGTTAGATTCGGATGCAATTTTGGGCAGAAAGGAGGGATTGGTCCTGAGGGATACTCTATCTTTGTGGAAAGTCATGTACGGTGGCTTGGCGCAAAGGGCTTGAAGAACCGAAACCCTTCTTGCCGAAGCAATGGCAACAAGAAAAGCTGTTTTCCAGGATAAGAATTTGAGATCCACCGAAGCTGCAGGCTCAAAAGGAGAAGTTGTTAAAGCCTGGAGTACCAGCGCTAAATCCCAAGGAGGGACTACATCCTTCACCGGGGGTCTTAGTAAGAAGGTGCCTTTTAAGAAGGCCTTGCACAATCTGGACGAGGTCACAGGACCCAGATCACATCCAACATGGTAACGAGAGACAGCTGCCAATTGTACTTTGACTGTAGAGGAGCTAGCACCTTGGTCAATAACCCTGATAGAAAGTCTAATATTGCTGGCAACGGAGCTGTAAAGGGGTCTAAGTTCTTGTGCTCCGCCCAGATAGAAAAACGTTTCCATTTGCTATTATAAACCCTTCTAGTAGACGGTTTGTGGGCAGCTACTAGGATGGCTTTGACCGGGGAAGAGATACCGGGAGTCCTAGCTAACAGTGGAACTGGATCAACCAAGCCGTGAGCTTGAGGTTGTTCAGGTTCGGGGCCGGCAGGCCCAATGGGTGAGAAATCAGATCCGGAATGGGATCTTGAATCCAGGGAGGATTCACCAGATGAGACCATAGATATGGGAACCACGCCTGACGAGGCCAGAATGGGGCTATGAGGATTATTCTGCTCCCCAACCATCTGGCTTTCTGCAGAAATTTCAGCATCAGGGGAAGTGGAGGGTAAGCATAAAGAAGACCGGGTGGCCAAACATGCACCAGAGCGCCTCTTGGAGATTCCCCGGGTGGGGGAATTAGAGGGAAGTAGTCGTTGCACTTTGTGTTTGAGGGAAAAGCAAAAAGAAGGTAACGAGGTTGACCCCATTTGGAGAAAATCTGCTTCGCTACTTTGAGATTCAGAGACCACTCGTACGGCGAGAGGATGGTGAGACTCAATCTGTCCGCTAGGATATTGGACTGTCCCGGAATGTGTGTTGCTATGAGAAAATGGTTGGTGGAAATCGCCTATTCCCATACTCTCATAGCCTCTCCACAAAGTGGATAGGACCTGGTTCCTCCTTGTTTGTTGATATACCAGACGACCGACATGTTGTCCATCTGGATCGCAATTGTCCCGACGGGAAGAAGGCTCTGAAGTGCTTGCAACTCTAACAGCACCGCCCTCATCTCTAGGACATTGATATGCAGTGAGGTCTCCACATGGTTCCATGTGCCTTGGATGGTCCTGCCCAAACAATGCTCCCCCCCCCCACCCGAGGCGAGAGGCATCCGTGGTCACCATGGTTAAGGGAGGGGACATAGAAAAGGGGAGCCCCTTCTGGAGGTCCGGAGATTGGAGCCACCATAAGAGGGCTCTCCTGCAAACCCTGCTGAGAGGAACAGGATGGCTCAGGGGGTAATGAAGGAAGGACCACTGGACTTGGATGGTCCATTGCAGGATTCTCATATTTAGGCGCGCCATGGGCAAAAGGTTGATGGTTGCCGCCATTGAGCCTAAGGCCATCAGGACCAATTCCGCCGGAGGGGCTGGGCAATGAAGAATGGCCTGCACATGAAGTTTCAAAGACTGCAGCCAGTCCGGAGTCAAGAAGGCTATAAGCTAATGTGTGTTCAACCTGGCTCCGATGAAATCTATGACCTGAGTCGGAAGAAGGGAAGATTTTCCCACACTGATCGTGATCCCCAGCCGGGGAGCTAGGTGAAGAAAATAATTCCTGGCCGTGCAGAGTAGATGGGTTCAGGCACCTAGGCGGTGCGACAACCCACTGTGAGACAACTGGATGTGGACAGATGGCAGTATGGAAGTTTAGCTGCAGTGACAAATGCCTGCAGACAATTCCCTGCGAAAAGAAAAGAACCCCCTGCACCCTAACCACAGGTGTGAGACAAAAACCCTGTATGTGATCTACACACTACACCCCCTAGAAAACACCATGTGCAGCTAACACTGTAACATGTGCCTAGAATAGGATGCCAAGTGGGCATCAAAGTGGTACACTGAAACCTGTGTGCTGTGGGCAAAGCCTTTATTAATGCAAAATGTAAAGTAATGTGGGAAGTGCTTGGTGCATACTAAACCATGATATAATCATAGCTTATAGAAATGTGCCACAGCACGGAGGAAATCCTGCACGTCACTATAGTCACACTTATGTTGCAAGATGTGTTTTAGACGACGCTCCCTTACAGCAATTGCCTTCCTTTGTGGTGTCACAGGCATCCCCCGCAACAGAGATTCTCGACGGGTATCTGTTAAGGTTAAGTTCTGCTCCTGTTGGATGTGGATGTCAAGGATGATTTGCTTATAGTCAGACGTGACCAATAAGGGGGTGACCACTGGTGTGGAGCATCTGTCTCCCATGTTGGTAATGACCAGGTCTGGGATATTGGAGCCCCTGGTGGGACAATGGATTAGTTGATCCAGGGCATTGGAATTTATAAATTCCAAGAACCATTGGGAAAAGGAGTTGGTACCTGAGTTGTTGTAAGGGAGCGTCATCTAAAACACATCTTGCAACATAAGTGTGACTATAGTGACGTGCAGGATTTCCTCCGTGCTGTGGCACATTTCTATAAGTTATGATTATATCATGGTTTAGTATATACCAAGCACTTCCCACATTACTTTACATTTTGCATTAATAAAGACTTTGCCCACAGCACACAGGTTTCAGTGTACCACTTTAATGCCCACTTGGCATCCTATTCTAGGCACATGTTACAGTGTTAGTTGCACACGGTGTTTTCTAGGGGGCGTAGTGTGTAGATCACATACGGGGTTTTTGTCTCACACCTGTGGTTAGGGTGCAGGGGGTTCTTTTCTTTTCGCAGGGAATTGTCTGCAGGCATTTGTCAATGTAGCTAAACTTCCATACTGCCATCTGTCCACATCCAGTTGTCTCACATTGGGTTGTCGCACCGCCTAGGTGCCTGAACCCAGAGTAGATGCCTTGTGCGGGCGGTCAGGAGCCAGTCGTCCAGGTATGGAAAGACCTGAATTCCCTGGAGTCTCAGGTGAGCCGCTACCACAGTTAACACCTTGGTGAACACCCTGGGGGCTGTGGTGAGACCAAAGGGGAGGACCCTGAATTGGTAATGGCTGGCTCTTAGCCTGAAGCGGAGAAACCTCCTGGACCGTCTGTCCATCAAGATGTGGTAGTACACGTCCTTGAGGTCTATGGAGCACATCCAGTCGTTCTCCTGCAAGAGGGGGAGAATGGATTGAAGGGTGACCATCCGGAACTTTTCTTTGGTTACCGCCAGGTTCAAGAGAGAAAGGTCGAGGATTGGTCTTAAGTCCCCCGTCTTTTTTGGCACCAAGAAGAACCTGGAGTAAAAGCCTGATCCATACTGGTCTAGGGGGACGTGCTGGATCGCTCCCTTTTCTAGCAGCCACAGAATTTCCACGACTGCGGCCTCCCTCTGATCAGGTGGGACATTGGGGAGGGATATGGATCTGAGAAGGGGATGGAGAAACGGAATCTCGTAGCCACTGGATATAATCCGAAGCACCCAGCGGTCTGTTCTGATGGACACCCAAGCTGCTAGGTGCTTCGAGAAACTCCTCCCGACTGCCTCCAGAGTGGAGCAGTCGGGTAACCCCTCAGGGTTGCTGTGTGGGCCGATCAGAGAAAGGTTCTCTGGACCCAAAGTTTTTCAGGCCCCCTCTGCCTCTACGGCGGCGTCCACCTTGTCCTCCTCTGCCCCTGAAGGATGGGGGGTCCTGAGCGAAACGGGACTGCTGAGACTTCCGGAACCACATCTTCTGTCCCTTTTGATTCTTGGAGAAGGACCTCTGAGGAGCAGGGAAGTGGACTCCGACGGCAGACAGCGTCTTCCCAACGTTCTCGCTCTGGACTAAGGTGTCGCGTACGGTCTTGCCAAAGAGAGCAGAACCATCAAACGGGGCATTAGCGAATGACACCTTAAAGGGTTCCGCGAAATCACAGTGGTGGAGCCACGCCTGTCGCCTTAGGACGACGCCCGCTCCGCTAGCTCTAGCGGCTCCCTCCATAGCATGGGATAGTAGCCGCACAGAGGTATTGGAAATAGACCTGAGAGTGGCCATTCAGGTAGAGTAAACTTGTTTGTCCTCCGCCGACAATGACTCCAGGGGCGAACCAGCGTACTCTTTGATAAGGTCCCGCTGGAGTCGTATGACGTGTGCCATATAGTTCTGCGACCTTACCGAGAAGGTGGCTGAAGCAAACACCCGCTTCCCCAAGTGGTCCATCACCCGAGACTCCTTGTCAGGAGGGTGGACCGTGGGACTCTCCTGGGCTATTTCCCTTTTAGTGGCAGCCGCCACCAACATGGCATCTACGGGGGTCCCTATACTCCAATGTGACCTGTCCGGGGGGGGGCTAAGAATTCTGTCCGGCCTCTTGGGAGCGGGCTTCACAGTGTCCGGCTCCTTCCATGCCCTGGTAGTGACCAGGTCTACCAGGGGGTCGGCTGGAGGGGACACCCAAGAGGTAGATGGGCCTGCTTCAAATGCCTCCAGAAACACGGACTCGTCCGAGGTAGGCTTTGGGGCAGACCACCCCCCCCCCTAATCCTAAGCATCTCCATGATGTCTCCAAATGAGACGTCTTCGGGGGGTGATCTTGGAGAGCCTTCCCCTTCCTCCAAGTCAGTGTCCTCTGTCAAGGACTCAGGGGAGTCCAAGTGCATCCTTTTGCACTTGCGTTTGTGAGGGACTTCCTCGGGGGGGGGGGGGGGGGCTGTCCGAGGAGGCCTCACCAACCACATCCTGTTCCAACAAATGAATGATCTGGGACGTAAGAGCAGGCTGTCCCTTGAGCCGGGTGATGGAAGTCGGGCCCGTCTGACAGGGAGTGCAGAGTGGGGCCATAGCTAGGGCTGGGGGCCTGGAGTCCCTCGACAGAACCCTCTCCACCATGACGAAGGCCGAAGGAGAGCTGCTCTCCCTAGGATCTGAGAGAAGACCCTCTCTCGGATCCGACGGGTGGATCTGAGCCGGCGCCGAGGTGATCAGATCCGAGGGCCCAGTATGCTCCGACCTGGATGGAGCCGAAGGCATACTAACCTTGGATCCGAAGCTCAGCTCTCAGCTCCGAGAGCTCGGATCCGCAGAAAAGGGACCAGACAGACTCGAGGGTGCCATCGGCGCCAAAGCACTCGACTATCAGCGCAGACAGTCCCCCATCTCCAATGCTAGTCGGCTCCGAAGACCCCAAACCCGGGAAGCGGGTCGGGGAAGGAGCAATCGGGACAAAACATGGGGTCGAAACCCGGGAAGCGGGTCGGGGAAGGAGCAATCGGGACAAAACATGGGGTCGAGCTCCCCCCCGGAGGGGGGTAGGCAGGAGCACTCCCATCTGCAGTTGGGCCTGGAGGAACCTTCGCATCATCCGGTCCAAGTCTGCATCAGTTAAACTTCTAGTGGACCTAGAGGAGGCCAGCGAGGCGGGAAGGAGTGCCGCCTCGATGACCTCGAAGGAGTCCGGGCCTCCTCCTCCTCCAGCCTGGCGAGAAGCAGGGTGAACGGAGTCGAGAAGGCTCGGAGGTTTCAGGGGGAGAAGCCCGCTTGGCTGGCGAGGCCGATGCAGAGGCTTCGGCCCACCGCTTGTGATGTTTTCCTTGCGCTTCCCACGTCTAGCTTCCCTATCCTCTTGGCCCAAGGAGGGAGGTTGAGTCCCAGCCAAGGGAAGGGAAGTAGCCGAAGGCGCTGCCGCAGCCGTGGCAGGAGCCACGGGGGGACTGGAGGACGGAGCCGAGTCTGGGGGCAGAAGTCCCGCCAGAATCAGCTTCGACCTCCGGTCCTTGAGAGCCCTGGGGTTGAACGCTGCACAAATAGTGCAGCCAGATGACAAGGTGTTCAACCCCAAGGCATAAAACGCACCAAGTGTGGCCATCCGCTGGGGAGAGCTTATGGCCACACTTGGTACATTTAGGAAAAAAATGTTTTGGGGGCCTCTGCCATAGTAAACTAAAAACACACTCACTAAGCCCCAAAACCACACACACCCTAACGCTCTCACGAAACGGGGGGGGGGGGGTAATACAAAAAAAGGTACACTAACAATAAGTTTAACAAACTATCCTAAAACAAACACACACTCAACTTTAACTATCCAAAAAAAAAAAAAAAAAAAAAAAGAGGATTTTCTCAGAATATACGCGCTAAAGCCCTGGAAGCTCGAGATCAAGCTGCTGTTGTAACCGCGGCAAACTAGATCTGAGGTCAGTAAGGGATGGCAGGGGATTATGGGTAGGGGGAGGAGCTTGGAGCTCGGATCTCAGCTGCTGGAAACTGCCGGCACGGATCCGATATGGATACGATAACCCATAGGTTGATGCACAAATGAAGTTAACTACTTCAGATTCATTATTTCCAGGCTGTGACTGTGTTGACTCCATAAACTTTTTAAGTACCACTAAAGTTTCCTCATATGCAGTCTTGCATATGGAATTAGAAGAATGCAGGAGGCCATAAACCCCAAGGCTTGCAGAATTTGTCTTGCAGATAGCAGGGTTTTTGTGGCCACCTGTTTGAAGTAAGTTACCAAATGAAGTTGCTTTTCTGGCGTAATGTAAGCCATCTGCATAGTTGTATTCAAGCTTGCACCCAGGAATGTAATTTTTTGAGAGGGTACCAGTTGTGATTTCTTTTCGTTTACAGTGTACCCTAGACAAGTTAGAACTCTTTTTACAAATGCCAGATGTTTTAGAAGAATGTCCCTGTTTTCTGCCTGAATTAGACAATCATGCAGATATGGATATATTTGAATATTTCTTTGTCTGCAAAATGCAATTACTGGAGCCAGGCATTTTGTGAAGACCCTGGGCGCAGTAGATAAGCCAAACGGCAGTGCAGAGAACTGGTAATGCAAGTAGCCTGCTTTGAAGCGGAGGTATCTTCTGCAAGATTCCCTGATTGAGACATGCAGGTAAGTTACCCACCAGGCATCTTTGCCTAGCATAGGAAGTAACTGTTGAAGAGTCAGCATCTTGAATTTTGGAATGTCCCGAAATGTGTTTAGAGTAGATAAGTCCAGAATTGGACGCCATGATTTGGCTTTTCTGGGTACCAGGAAAAGTCTTGAATAGAAACCTTGTCCCTTTTCCTCTTCTGGAACCGGTTGAATCGCCCCCATGTTCATGAGGGACAGTACTTGTTTCTGGGCCTCTGCTCACTGATTTGGGGGCAGGTCTGGCCATCTGTTTGGGACTGGCAACGTGTGGAAATGAAATCTGTATCCTGGGATACTATATTTAAAACCCATTTGACCTGGGTTATAAGTTGCTAATTTCTTGCATGAAGAGCCAGTTCCCCCCCCCCAAAGGGGCGGCCAAAAGGTAAGTGCTTGGTAAGTGTAAAGGGAAGTCATTGAGACTGCTTACCATAGGGAGGTGCCTTGTTGTTTCCAGATTTGGAGGAGGAGGCACCCCATTGTTTTGTTCTAAAAGTCCCTTGTGAGTGAAACCTGGAGCCTTTGGAATGTCTGGGTTTGACTTGAGTGGCTCTCGAAGGAACTGGAAAGGACCAGTTCTTATTAGGCCAGTGTCTACTAAATCTTGGAGGTTGCACTTGTAAGAAATCTTTCACAGTCTGCATAGATTTAGCTTTATCTTCCATCTTTTTTAAAACTTCTTCAGCCTTATTACCAAAGACACGGTCCTGTTGTAAAGGAGCATCCAACAGTTTTGCTTTAACATGATCAGGCAAAGTTTGCTCTTTGAGCCAAGCATGCCTTCTTAACACAGATCCAGTTACAGCAGCCCTGCAATAGGCCTCCAAAGAATCAAAACCACATTGCAAAGTATGTTTTCCAACTTGTTCAGCTGAATGAAATAAATCCTGTAAATCTTTGTTTTCTACACAGTCAAAAATTAACATAATTTTCTGTTTGAGCAGTCCCATGATATGATGTTGATATTTAAGCATATGAAATTGACAGTTTAAAGCCCTGATTGCCAAGGTTGCGGAAGTGTAAATCTTCTTACCCGATCTAGCCAGCACCCTGGAATCTCTATCAGAAGGGGTAGGATTTTTAGCAGTAGAGGCCTTAATGCCCTTGGGACCCTGAGAAAAAGTTTCAGGATCTGCAATAGGACTTTTGAAAAGGAATTAGTGGGAGTCAGGAACCCTGTAGTATCTCTGTCTGGCTTAAAAGGAGCTAGAGGCACAGAATCAGGAGCCATACTAGATTCAGAAAAAACATCAACAATGTCTAAAACAGGAGGTGTAGCCAAAGGCCTATGCTGAGGAAGAAGAAGAAAATCCCTAAGTCTCTTTTTAGATTCAGAGAAATCCTGACTTTCCCAGTGGAAGTGTTCCCCAAAAGAAAAATCCTCAGGAGGAGAAGCAGAAGAAATGGAATCTTCTACCTCAGAGTCCTCATAAGTTTCTATAGACAAATCCTGTTCATTAGAAGAGTCAGAAGAAATAGAACCCTGTTCAGAAGATTCATAATCAATGTATTGCCTAGGCCTCTTAGAAGGGGGGGGGGGGTTGGCTACTCCTGATCAGAGTAATTAAATCTTCAGCCATTTTGATCTATTTTTTAGGCATAGGGGCCTGCACATGTGGCCCAGGCATCGGTTTTTCAGACATAGATTTTGATTTTGGCCTTAGTTTTGAAGATGGCGTCAGTCTAATATACAAATCTGTAAGCCTGAAAACACCCTCAGAAGCCAGAGCCTGCACAGTGGCTCCGGACCCATCTAAGGTACAGACATCTGCGGGTTCCATAACTGAAGCATCTCGTAGCATTCTGGACTCCGAATGGGTCTCAGTAGAGGCCAGCGAATCAGAAGTAGCGTGTATCAGGGGCTGCAAAAGCGCCTCACTGAGTACCAGCGAACTGGTGAATAGCTTAGGAGAAGCATCGTCGTCAGTTTTGGACCTCATCGGCCTGTCTCTGTTTTTTTCTTTGTGTTTTTTAGGTATTCCGGTAGTCGGACTGCTAACCGACGACATTTCTGGATAATTAAATCTTGAGCCAAAATATTTAGAAGCAAAAATATACCAACGTTTAATAGCGTGTTGATTAAATTTAGCACAAAACCGACAGCAAGGCACGTTGTGGTCAGGGCCTAGGCAAGGAATACAGTACAAATGAAAATCCTTATGAGGTATTTGCTTCCCACAAGTAATGCAATTATTAACTTTTACTGACATCGGCAAGAAAAAGTTTCCCTAATGGGGTACTTAGCTTTTTAGTTGAACACTTCGGTTCTGAAACTCGAAAACGAAAATTTCAGGAGTCGGCCGACCGCCACTTGCGAACTGCTTCTTCTTCGGGCACTGCGGGTCAAGAAAGACTGATGTAATGGCGTCGGCTGCATGTTTTATACCCCTGACGACCTGATGTCATGGAAGAATGGACAGCAACCGATGCAGGACCCAAGACTTTGTTAATCAGGCCGACTGAGGGCAACCTGCCAGCAGATTTCCCAAATGTAATGACTGCAACAGTGAAACACGAAGAACATTTGGAATTTCTTATCCTCTTCATCTGTAGAGTCAAAGTGAGTACTCAGGCTCTTAAAGGGGGTCGCATCAAGTTCTAATTGCAATGACAATGGTATTTCAACAGATGGACAGCAGTACCGCAACTCAAATAATCGTAACTCCAAAGAAAAAATATAGTGACATTCAGTTTTCCGTCAATCCTTCCAAATGAAGCTTTTAATCAACAGGCCTTAACATGCTTTTCAAAGTAAAAACAGAAGTATATACAAAATTTGTTGTTGTTGTGTATTTCGGCTTTTCCCGGTTAGGGGTCGCCACAGCGGAACTCCGGGCGGCTAATGATTGGCAGTAGATTTTTACGTGATGAGTTGCCAGCCCTGACGCACAACCTTCAACGAAGGTACGCCCATTCACGCATGTCTCCCCACAGAAGACGCTCTAGCTGAGAATCGAACAGGACGACGTCTTACTGTGAGGCAACAACGCTACCGCAGCACAAAAAAAACCCAGTCAAAGCAGCAGAATACACTATTCAAGCACTGGAGGAAATAAAACCCAAATGGCGTTTCTTATCAGAGCTCTGCAGTTGATGCTATCCAGATTGGGAGAAAAAATATCGCAACAGATCTTTCTCCGACTATGGCACAAGAAAACTGAAAGGGTCTTGTCTGTGAGTGTGAAGGACTGTCCTGGTCCTGACAGTTGATTGGTTCTTTACCCACACAGACAGGCAGGGAAGGAGTTCTAAGTTTTGGCAGTCTGTCAGGAGGAGGGTAGTAGGGAAGTACTACCCATACACCAGCAAGGCAGTGTGTTTGTTGAGCATCAAAGGGGATTTCACAACCGCAGGCAGTACAGAGATATCAAACTCCTGTCATACTGCATGAAAGTGCTGAAGAGGGTGCTGGATAAACCAATACGCAAAGTAGTAGAATGCAAGATTGGACAGGAGCAATTTGGATTCAGACAGTATGCAGTATAGCTGACCTGATGTTTGCAATGAAACAGACAGTGGAAAAGTTGGAGATGGGGAAAGAGTCCAACTGGGAATTTCACAGACTTAGAGAAAGTATGTGACAATGTCTTAAGAAAGCTGATTTGGAAAGTTCTGTGATGGTTCAAACTCTAGCAAACACCGACAGAATTACTGCAGGCTATCTACAGAGACACCAGATGTCATAATGGTTAAGGTCTTTGCCTCCAATACACAAGGTACAAGGTTCGATCCTGACCTCCGGCCAATGTCTGTTTGGAAGTTCTCCCTGGGTCTCTGTGGGGTTCTTCCTACCTCTGAAAAACATGCTGAGTGATTCTATCTCAAACTCACCAATGAATGCAGCAATGGGCAGCAGCACAGACTCTACATGTTGCCCTATAAGAGGAAGAGTTGTATAGACCAATCATTTTGGGCATCTACTCTGATGTGCAGTATCTTCAAGAAAGGAGAACATGGATTACAGGCTGCATGCCATGGCAGGGGCCACTCAACAGTGTAAAATACAGCTCTAGGTGATTCAGTCACGTTGAATAATGTTACCACATGGACATGGGTATTTGCCAGTGATAAGTGGTTGAGGACCTGACCTACTCCAACTTATGCCACGGACCCATGCTAATTGGTTGAAGGGATGTATGTGTCCCTACTAGCCAGTATTCCTGCCATAAAGTCCAGCAGCCCTGGGACAATAATTTATTGGCCAACCATTATCCAGTTGCCCAGCATGGGTTACCCGGGATAGGTCTGTTGAATGAATGCTGGATGTAAAACCAATCAACCTGCCAAATATAAACTAAGAATTGCTACACTCAGGATGGAGCTTGGAAGTGGATGACATGATGGTAAGATGGAGACTGAGCATGCTATGTATCCAAGAGACAAGATGGAAGGGCAATGCAGCAAAGATACTTGGCTTGGGATCCACAGTCTACTACTCAGGAAGAGGACACACTACAAATGGTGTGGGGATTGTGGAGAGAGAGAGACAGGCTTCAGAAGGCAGTGAGGGATATCATCAAAATTAGTGACAGTCTCATGGCAATCAGACTCTAGTGCAATGATAGAGAAGTATTAATAATTTCAGCCTATGCCCCATAGCAGAGATGTGATTGTGAGGAAAATAGTGCATTCATATAGCAGTTGCAGGACCTAACAGATAAAAGCAGTACAACAGGAACTGGTGTCGATAATGGGCGAGTTGAATGCACATACTTGGAAAGACAGAACAGATATGAGGATTGCCTGGGTCCACATGGGTAGGGCAACAGGAATAAAGGACAGGCCATTCTAGACTACTGTCTCACAAATGGCCTGATAGTAGCCAATACATGGTTCAGAAAGAGAGACATTCACAAGATCACACACAAGAGTGGCCAACATGAAACTCAGGTGGACTTCCTCCTAGTAAGGAAAGGGCACTGGTGCATTAGTGATTGCAAAGTTATCCCCTGTGAAACAGTTGTCCCACAGCATAAACCATTGGTTGCCACAATTAGCTGCAAACAATGGTTAGAGAGGGCCCTAATGTCAACAGAGATCAGGCTGAAGACCTAGAAGTTGACTGGAGAGAAAGTGCAACAGTTCAAGGAATTACACAGGGCTCCAGCACCCCAAGAAAAGAAAGAAATAGGTGAAGAGGAAGAAAAATGACAGTGCCTCAAAACAGCATTTGTGAGGACTATAAAATGGATATGTGGCCAGGCCAGGCTGGCGGTGGAATGCAGAAGTCCAGGAAGTCATCAAAAGAAAGAGTGCAGGAAAAAGTGAGAGACAGAAAAGATTGACCAGACTAGGAAGGAATACAAGTTGGGTAACAAAGAAGCTAAGAAAGGAGTTGCAATAGTAAAGAACAGGGCATTGTAGGCACTCTACCATCTTCTGGAAAGTGACTCAGTAGGTGGTACAAAGAAACTATTATCAGATTGCAAGACATCTACAGTAAGATAAAGAAGACAGTTAGACATCCTTCATAAGGGATGCCAGCAACAACCTGCTCACAAGACCATAGGACATCAAAGGTAGATGGAAGGAGTATTTCCAGCATCTTCCGAATGAAGAAAACCCCACAGAAGCTGTACTGCTCAGACGCAGCCTCAAATGAGAGAAGAGGAGCACAACTTAGAATAAGTAAGAATAGCATTTAGGAAAATGAAGTCTGGGAAAGCAGCAGGCTCAGATGAGGTCACAGCAAATATGATAAAAGATGCTGGGTGAGATAGGGAGAAGTGGATCCTGAGGGTACTCACAGCAAAGTGGAAAGAAAAGCGTATCCCAGATGATTAGAGAATAAGCATACTCATGCCAGTGTACAAGAACAAAGGGGGACATCCACAACTGTGGATAGTATAGAGGTATCAAACTCCTGTCCCACTGCATTAAAGTTCTGGACAGGGTAATTGATGAATGGATACACAGAATAGTAGAAAGTAAGATGGGAAATGAGCAGTTCTGATTCAGATCAGGATGCAGCACAATTGGCCTGATGTTTGCAGTAAGATAGATAGTTAAGAAGATGCTAGATATGAGTCCAACTGGGCATTCCTAGACTTAGAGAAAGCATATAACAAGATCCCTAGAAAGCTGATTTAGGCAGTACTGCAGTGGCTCAAAGTCTCAAACACTGGTAGAATTAGTGCAGGCTATGTACAAGGACCCAAAGAGGGGTTTCCCAGTGGGAGTGGGTGTACAATGACCCAAAGAGGGGTTTCCCAGTGGGAGTGGGTGTGCACCAGTGTTCAGCTCTGAGCCCACTGCTGTTTATACTGGCAATGGACTGCATTAACAAACAGGATGGAGGGGAAAGATCAAAAAATTTGCTGTATGCAGATGATGTGGCATTACAGGCAGACTCTGAGCAAGAACTTCAGCAAAGGATACAGGAATGGAATGCAAAATTGAAGGCACACAGGATAAAACTAAGTACAGATAAGACAGTGGTAATGGGGAAACCAGAAGCTGAGAATTGAGGTAGAAGGGAAGATAGTGGAACAGATTAATAGCTTCAAGCATCTGGGAGTAGTGGCTGACGAGAAGAGAAGTCTGAATGAAGAAGTTAAAAATAGAATCAGAGGGACTGCAAACAACTGGCTTACAGTGTCAGGTGTAGCGCACGACAAAAGAATGTTAAAGAAGCTGAAAAGTAAGGTGTACAAAACAGTGGTGTGACCAGTACTACTGTATTGTACAGAAACCTGAGCAGTAAAGGCAGAGAAGATGAGGAAGCTAGAGGTGATGGAAATGAAGTGCCAGAAAAGGGTGGTAGCATGTACACTGTGGGACAGATGAAGAAATGAGGACATAAGAGCAGAATCCAAAGCAACTCCAATTGCAGAAAAGATCAAAAAGAACATATTACAGTGGTTTTGGCACATGTGCAGAAAAGCAGAAGACAATGTGGTGAAGATGATTTGGGACAGAGGAAGAAGGTGAAAGGAAACAACAGAGTCTATCAGAGGTGGATGGATTGTGTGAGACAAGATCTGTGACAGTCAGGCATTAGGGTGGCATTGAACAGAGAGAAATAGCGACAGTTAACATGACACCCTAACCCCATACAGAAAAATGGGAAAAAAGGGGGTTATGTACAAGGACCCTATACCACAAGTATACACAGTGTTAGGTCACAGAAGGGCTCCCATTAGGAGTAGGTGTAGACTGAGGTTCAGCTCTTAGCCCACTTCTTTTCATAAAGGTGATGGGCTACATTAGCAAACACATCAGTAGAAGCAGATCAACACACTGGCTTTATGCAGAGTATATGGCTCTACACAATGAGTTGGGGGGGGGGGGTCCGCAAATGATAAGAGGACAGGAATTAAAAACCGAAGGCACATGGGATGAAACAAAGTGCAACCAATATAGCGGTCATGGCAGCAAATGGTAGAAATCAGAAGAAGCTGAAAATAGTGACAGAAATGGGAAAACACTGGAACAGGTTAAGAGAGCTTCAGGTGTCTGGGAGATGTGGTCAGGGAGAAGGGAATTCTGAATGAGGAGGTCAATGCTAGAATCAGAGGTGCTGCAGCCAATAGACTAAAATTGTCAGGTGTAGTATGTGTGACAGAAGAATGCAAAAAGAAAAAAAAAAACTAAAAGTTAACATGTACAAAACAGTGGTGTGACCAATGCTTCTGTATACCCCAGAAACCTCCAGCACGTACCTTAGACGGACCGACTAAAGTCCCTGTCACTATACTCAGTATCATATAGACTTTTTAGGGGGCCCTCTTAGAGAGCAATCTCTGGCCCAAAGGTTATGAATTTGCTGCATATCTGTAAATCAAACGGGACTACAGGTACCCATTCCAGGGACCTAAATATGGCCTGTGACTTGAGTAGAACATGCTGGAGGGACAGATTTGTCTCCCAGAGACTGCTACATCTTTGGAATAGGCTGCTAATTCATGTGAAGAAGAGCACCTCTATGACACTGTTCAAAAGGAACCTGGATGAGTGGCTGGAGCACCGTAAATTCTTACCAGGGATAGCGTCCACAACCCTCAAGGACATGGGAAGTCATTACTAAATACAATTCTGGTTAATGAGTAGAGTATCTATGGTATTACAATGGGATGAAATGACCTCAGGGTTGACAGCCTAGCAACCTCATACAATCCTATGAACCTGGGCAGCTAAAAAGGCTTTAAATTATGGAAATTATGTATATAAAATAGGTAGCAGGAAGCCCTGTGTGGGCCAAATAAAGACATGAGGACATCGGAGCAGAAACCAAAGTAGCCATGACTACAAAGAAGTTCAAGGAGAACAGATTATGGGGTTCAGTCGTGTAGAAATGACAAAGATTTGGTAAAGATGATTTAGGAGAGTCAGGAAGAAGGCAAGAAGAGACAAGGACATCCATTCCAGGGATGGATGGATGCATTACATGAGAGAATACCAGGGATAGTCAGGCATGATGACTGAAAAAAAGATAGGGCAGTGACTCTGAATCGAGAGAGATGGCAACAGATGACATGACATCTCAAGCCCATGTAAAATGGAAAAATAAAAAACAGGATTGATGATGAAGGTGTGATGTAAGACCAGCTAATTAAGATACAAGTGTCTACAATGTACATCTTTGAAACAAGCACCGAAAAGCAGCCATGTATCTGGTGGAGTGATCTTTGATGAAAGCATTTTTCAGTCAGCAGTAAGCCACTAGATATCAAAAGATAAAAGATTGGGTCCAGCAGAAGACCCAATAGCTTAACCACATCTAGAAAATCTTACTCAAACAATCTGCTATCTAGTAGTAATGCCTTCACATTCTATTTATTTATTTATTTATTTGGTGACATTTGATTATCGGGAAAGTCAGACAGAGTAGGTGACTATTTTTAATAGAGGTCTGGGGATAAAAGCTTCAAAATATTAGACAAACATTTTAACAATAATTCTACAAGCTACAAAAATAATACAAAAACATCTACAGTTTAAATAATTATATCAAATTAGATATAACGTGGCAAAATTGGTTAAAAATAAGATACAGCTTATATGACAATTTAATACTTAAAGAAAAATGTTGTCATTTTAGAGAAATTAAAGGTAAATTTGTATAATATAAACAGGGACTGCAAAGTGAAGACAGAAAAAAACAGGGTTAAGGCATATTTACAGAGTGAGTCAGGGGACAGAAATTGATTGAAACTAGGAAATGAATAAAGAAGAGTGGTAAGACGGCATAAGGTATGAACAGGTACTAGTTCATTTTTGGGGATATAGTTTATTCTGTATATTAACCTAATGAAGTTCCTAACATTATCACTGCTATAGTAAAATTGAAATAGAACTCTGGGATATAAAGATTTCCTGGATCTCTCTCTCATATTTTTTTTTCTTTCTATCTTTATATACTAATTTTTGTATCATGCATGTGATAGTTAGAATTTGCTGTTTTGTGCCTTGTATTTCATTGTATATCTTGTAAGACTTGTCTAACTGTGGAGCTTTTCTCCTCACACCTCTGCTGAAAAGCAGTCTGTCATGGCTAAGTCGGACTTTCCTAATAAACAAATGCTACCTAGCTAGCTAATTAATACAGATGGCAATCTACTATGAAAGGGTTTACTTGGTGGCTATCAGCACTTCTGTTTTTTTTTTTTTCTAAACTCAGATTCCAGCTTCATAGAACTCAATATAATGGTGCACATCCGGGCTGCAGATGACTCTCTTATCCTTTCCACCCTGTTAAAGAAAACAGGGAAATGAATGGTTTGGTTTGGCCCAGAGACAATTCAGAAACCAATTTTGGAAGGAAAAGAGGCTTAATCCAAAGATACAGAGCTACCAAATATTATTTGATATGCTTTATTAACTGGGTTGCCCATCTGGGTTTTTGCCAATTTTCAGTAGAAGCCTGGGAGCACTGCATGGTTATCTTTATTTATTTAACTTTTAGTTATGTACTCACCATAACTTTAGATGTTTGGGATCCATCTCGCCTACATTCTGTACTGATGGGCTTGGAGCCGACCCTCGGCTCCGACTCGGCACGCTATGCTATAGAGCAAAGCCTCTTATTGGCTGAGCTATTCTCTATCCCAGGATGCACCACCACTAATCCCCCAGATCTTGTTTGTCCGCATTCATGCACACACACATAACTTGTTTATATAACATTGCCAGATGTTTCAAGATGAAACAATAGAATTCGGACTGTCCGATCTCTTCTGATCTCCAAGGCAGGGGGAAGGAGGGTGGGTTATTGGGAATGTAGGCGAGATGGATCCCAAACATCTAAAGTTATGGTGAGTACATAACTAAAAGATGTTATGTGATCCTATCTCGCCTACATTCTCTACTGATGGGACAGCGTCCCTAGCACCTAAATCCTGGGTGGCTCACTGGAAAACACTCCTGAGCACTGTGGAACCAAATGAAGCTCGCCCCCGAGATGCCACATCCAATATGTAGTGGGAAATGAAAGTGTGCGGGGAAGACCATGTAGCCGCAGCACAAATGTCACTAATGGCAAGCTTAGAATGGAATGCTATTGAAGTAGCCATAGCTCTTGTAGAGTGAGCTTTGACAGAGGTCGTAAGCTCTTTATTAGAACAGGAATAAGCTTGACTAATACAGTCCCTGATCCATTTGGCAATAGTGACCTTTGTGACGGCTTTGCCCAATTTATTATCCAAAAAGGACAGAAACAATTGATCTGTTTTCCTTGCTAGTTTGGTCCTGTCTAAATAAAAACGCAATTGCCTGTGGACATCCAATGTGTGGAATATGTATTCCGCTTTGTTTGAGTACTTTGAAAAGAAAACTGGAAGTTCTAATGACTGTTGTAGGCAAAAACTGGAACAAACTTTAGGGACAAAGGATGGATTAGGCCTGAGAGATACTCTATCTTTGTGAAAAACCAGGTACGGTGGTTTTACAGATAGAGCTTGAAGCTCTGAAACCCTTCTGGAAGAAGTAATCGCTACCAGAAAAGCAGTTTTCCAAGATAGAAATTTCAAATGACATGTTGGTGCCGGTTCGAAGGGGGAGGAGGTTAAGGCACGTAACACCACATCGAGATCCCACGGAGGAGCAGGATGAGAAATCGGAGGTCGTAAAAGCGCAGCACCTTTCATGAAAGTTTTACACAATCTGTTGCTCATTAAAGGTGGGTTTATAGATTCATGAAAATTGGAAATAGCTGCCAATTGGACCTTGATGGTAGAAACTGAAGAACCTTGATTGAATAGGGAAGTTAGAAATTTTAGAACTTCCGATACAGGAACAGTGATGGGATCCAGACCCCGGAGTTGAGCCCAAATAGCAAATCTCTTCCATTTGCTAGTATACAATTTCTTAGTGGCAGACTTGTGGGCCGAAGATAAGATATGTATGACTTCCGTGTCTAAGGTATGATTCCTGACTATAGTCGGAAGAGGAGGAGCCAAGCTGTTAACTTCAAAGTGTGAAGGGACTGGTGGAGTAGTCCCGACTGATGAATTAATAGGTCTGGGATCTGATCCAGGAACCATGGACCGTCCAGTGCATATTTCCGAAGATAGGGGAACCATACCTGACGAGGCCAGTAAGGAGCAACTAAGATCATTCTGCTCCCCAAGAGAGACGCCTTTTGGATCACTCTGGGAAGGAGGGGAACTGAGGGGAAGGCGTATAGCAAGCCGGTGGGCCAAGGATGGGCTAGTGCGTCCATAGGGCTCCCCCCGGAGCTGGAGTGAGGGAGAAGAACTTTTTACACTTCGCGTTCAGCGGGGTTGCGAAGAGGTCGCAACAAGGAATTCCCCATTTGCTGAAAATCTGAGTTGCCACTGTATTGTTCAGAGACCACTCGTGAGGAGAGAGGATAGTTCTGCTCAGTCTGTCGGCTATCACATTGGATTTGCCAGGGATATGAGTTGCTATCAGAAAACGTCTGGTCGCCACTGCCCATTCCCATACTCTCATGGCCTCTCTGCAAAGAGGGTAGGATCTGGTTCCTCCCTGCTTGTTCAGGTACCAGACCACTGACATGTTGTCGGAGTGAACGGCAATCATGCCCTGAGGGAGGTAATCGTGGAGGGCTTGTAGAGATAGAAGCACCGCCCTCATTTCCAAAATGTTGATATGAAGAAGACTCTCTTCTGAATGCCATTTGCCTTGGACTGACCTGCCCAGGAAATACCCCCCCACCCCATCTGGGAGGCGTCCATAGTCAAAGTGGCCAAAGGAGGAGGTGGAACGAAGGGTCGACCCTGATCCAGATTGGAGGGCACCAGCCACCAGCGAAGGTCCCGTTTGCAGGTTTCCGTGATCCGTATGAGGTGACTGAGAGGGAGATCCTGAAAGGACCACTGTGTCGAAATAAGCCACTGGAAAATTCTCATATGCAACCTTGCTAGGGGGGACTAGAAGAACAGTGGCCGACATAGATCCCAATAGCTGCAGGACCATTCTGGCTGGAGCTTTGGATCTGAGAAGCAAGGCTCGAACTTGAGCCTGTATGGTTTGTATCCTTTCTGTAGGAAGATAGACCCGCATTCGGTTTGAGTCTATCTCTACTCCGATGAATCTTATGCGTTGAGATGGCAGCAACACAGACTTTGGCCAATTGAAGGTGATTCCAAGGGAAGTGCCCAGTGATATTGTGGCTTGTAGGTTCTGCAATAGTAGACGCCTGGAGGTGGCAGTTAGGAGCCAGTCGTCCAGATACGGAAACACCTGGAATCCTAGACTCCTCAGGTGAGCAGTCACGACCGCCAAACATTTGGTGAACACCCTGGGGGCTGTGGTGAGACCAAAGGGCAGCGCGCGGAACTGAAAATGACTGTCTCCTAGGCTGAAGCGCAAATGTCTCCTGGACGCCTGATCTACCATGATGTGGTAATAGGCGTCCTTGAGATCTATGGAGCACATCCAAACACCTTTCTCCAGCAGTGGGAGAATGGATTGTAAGGTGACCATTCGGAACTTAGACTTTTTGACTGAACGATTTAGAATGCTGAGATCCAAAATGGGCCTCAAGTCCCCGGTCTTTTTTGGCACCAAAAAGAATCTTGAGTAAGTCCCTAACCCGATCTGGTCTGCGGGGACTGGTTGGATGACTCCTTTTTGAAGCAGCTTTGAGACTTCTAAGGCTGCAATTTCCCGTTGACTGGGTGGCGGGTCCGGGATTTTCTTGGACGGAGGTGGGGACTGAGAAAAGGGGATGGTGTAACCTCCGGCGATAATTCGAAGCACCCATCGGTCCTGAGTGATACCTTCCCAGGCTTTTAGGTGCCTCGGCGACCCCGACTGGCACCGGAGCTGCACAGTCGGGCAATCCCTCAGGGATTGTGAAAGGCTGAAGAGCCACGAAAGGACTCACGGTCTCCAGTGTTGCGGGGGCCTCTGCCGCCTCTGGGACGACGTCTTCCAGAAAAATTTCCCCCTCCTCTGCCTCTAGAAGGGGGATCGTCCTGCTGTGAGGGATAAGACTTCTGGGATCTACGGAACCACATTTTCCCTCCTCTTTTAGCCTTGGGATAAGGCCGAAAGGGAGTGGAAAATCGTGCCCCTACGGCAGTCAAAGTCTTACCTTCTTGCTCGTGAGCGGTCAATGTGTCCTTTACCTTGGGTCCAAACAACGAGGACCCATCAAAGGGAGCGTCGGCAAAGGAAGACTTAAAGGCTTCCGCAAAATGACACAGGCGGAGCCAGGCTTGCCTCCGTAGAGCAATACCCGTACCCGCCGCTCTACTCGCCCCCTCGGCCGCATATGAAATGAGCCTCATGGACGAGTTTGATATCGATGACAGCGTAGCCAACTGAGAGCCAACCGTCTGGGCCAGCTGCTCAGGTAGGTTACCCAAGAGGGTATCTGAAAGCTCCTTGATCAGATCCCTCTGAAACCTGGTGAAGTGCGTTAAATAGTTCAGGGACCTTAAGGTAAAGGCCGATGAACTGAGGGTGCGCTTCCCGTACCTACCCATGCTCCTAGACTCCTTATTAGGAGGATGGACGGACGTCGAAGCCTCTGCTACATCTCGCTGGGTAGCAGATGCCACCACCAAGGCATCTACAGCCACACCTTTTGTCAAAAACTCCTTCTCTGGGGGTGCTGATAGGAACTTATTTGGGCGAGCAGGCACCGGTTCCACAGAGTCTGGATGTTCCCACGCCCTTCGACAGATCAAATCTAGGAGCTCGTCGAAGGGCGGAGACACTCAGGAGGCGGAGGGCTGAGCCCCGAAGGCCTTAAGGAACACCGACTCGTCAGCAAAAGGGGGTTTGGAATGCCAGCCGCCTCGTTGTTTGAGGGCTTCCAGGATGTCTGCAAAGGAGACATCATCTGAGGACGACTTAGGGGACCCCTCTGCATCATCAAGATCAGTGTCTGACGTGAGAGACTCAGAGGGTGTCAACGTGCTTCCTCTTGCACGATCTTTTCCTTGGGGGGTTCCTCTGAAGAAGCTTCAGAGGGACCTCCAGGAGGGGAGGAACCCCCAGTGGGGGTGACCTCAGGCCCCGGGGCTCCGCTGTCTAAGGACAGGGGGACTGCCAAAGACCCAGTCTCCGTATGTAGGGAAGGTGCTGGTGAGACCGTGGAGGTAGCCAAAGAAGATTTGGCTAACGCACTCCTCATGGCCCTGAAGGCCGGACCACCAGAATCCTGGGAAGGTCCAACCCCCGTGGCCAAAACAGTAGACAGTACCCCCGCAGCCGACGCACCGAGAGGAAGGCTTGGAACCGAAAACATCAGTCCCGAAGCGTCCCCCCCGGGGCCGACAGAGGAGGTCCATGTACTGAACTCCGACTCAAGAGCCGGGGTTGGAGTAAGGGTCGGGGCCGACCCGAAAACCTCCATCGGCTCCACCAGCACCGGCTCCAACGGTGCCGAGGCTGTTGGAGGAGGAACCAGAACTACAGGGTGGGCCATCGGCTCCGAAGCCGAATGGGCTGGAGCCAAAACTAATTTTTGGAACACAGGAGACTGAAATAGTCTTAGAAGCACCCTGTCGATGTCCGAATCAGACATCTTGGAGGATCTAGATGAAACTGATCGGGTCCGAACCGACTTCTCCATCGGCTCCAAAGGACTGGGGGACCGGCTCCGAATGGACTCAACCAATATCGGTGCAGAGGGAGATCCCAAAACAATTTCCCTCGGTGCCGAGGAGGGCTTCGGCGCCGAAGGGGAAGAGTCTGAGCCGGCAACCCTTTTCGGCTCCAAAATCAGTGGAGCCGATGAAGGTGACCCGCCTCTCGAAGCCCCAGTCATCGGCTCCGAAACCAGAGGAGTCGAGACTGGGGGCATTGAGGCAGACCGTTCCGCCCTCGGCTCCAAAGTCCGTGGAGCCGACGGAGAAGCCTGCCTGGATTTCTTAGTAGTCGGTTCCGACGGGCTGGTCGGAGCCGACACTTTCTTTTTCTTAGTTGGAGAGGAAGAGGAAGATAAGGCCTCCTCGAAGGAGGGTTTAATCAGCCCTTTCAAGATTAATTTATTCTTCCTCTCTTGGAGGACCCTAGAGGAAAAGGCATGACACACGCTGCAGGACTCCCGTAGGTGCTTGGCGCCTAAGCAGTATACGCACGAGGAGTGGTCATCAGTTATAGACATTTTATAACTGCACCTCGTGCACTTCTTGAACCCTGAGGGTCTATGTTCTTTAGACATAATGTCTCTGAAACAGTCACTATAACAGTAAAGATCACTATGTAATCAGAAAAAAAAAACAGATCTTTAAACAGCAATAAAAGTTTTTTTTTTTTTTTTTTTTTTTTTAAACGAAAGCGTACAACAACAATACAATAAATACAAACAGCAAAAAGGAGGGCCAAGAACCCTCTAACTCAAACAAGTGCTTGACCTCCTTAAAAATAGAAACTGCTAATGAATAGGGGAAGGCCCCTCTAACGTAAACGGGAAACCTTTCCCTAAACAAACACACAAATTTACCACAAAATTAAATCAAAAAACACTCGTACAACAACAATAGCTGTTAAAACAGCTTTTGGGTAAGAATAGAAAATTTCCTGACAGGAAAACTTTAGAAAAAAACAGCACTTAGCTCAGCCAAGTTTGAGACCACGTCCTAGCTTGTAAGCGGCAAACGAGATCTGGGTGATTAGTGGTGGTGCATCCTGGGATAGAGAATAGCTCAGCCAATAAGAGGCTTCGCTCTATAGCATAGCATGCCGAGTCGGAGCCGAGGGTCGGCTCCGAGCCCATCAGTACAGAATGTAGGCGAGATAGGATCACATAAGATCATTTGTTTACCAGGAAAGTCCAACTTGGAATGAGACAATTTTCAGCAGAGGCCCGGGGAGAAATGCTCCAGATGCATGTCTTTGCAATGTCCTGCTCAGAGTTGCACAGCAAACTGTAGACTGGGGGAGTCAAATCCAGGGCTACAGGACAGAGCTCATTAGTGGCTCACAGCCTTGATCATCTTCCATATTAACTAGCTAACATAAACGGTTCCCTACACAAACATAGCTCTCAACCTTCCATCTCTAAAATGAGGAACACTAGCCCTCATAATGTGGAACAAATGGGCAAAATGTGGAACACATACCAATGGCTTACTAACAACTTCAACTAGGAGGGTCATAGGATGGTCAAAATATGCTGGTTTTACTTATAAAGAAGATATTCTAATGAATTAATAGGATTCATTTCTATTTACAATGGATTTCACTAAAAAAATTCCTAACACTGAATGTGTGACAGAGTCTTTCAATGTGGAACATTTGAGGAACTTGAAGGAACATGAACTTTTTAAGACCCCAAATGAGGTACGTTCCTCGAAATGAGGTACACTTGAGAGGTATGTACACAAAGGCCTACAACTCAGAGACCGCACAACCAAAAGCGATAGGCACAAGAAAGAGATTTTGATTATACAAAATTAAAAGCCTTCAACAAGTGGATTCACTGGCAGTTCATTCTAACTTGTACATCCCTGTGGGGTTTAAGCTCCTCAACCCACATCTTCATAAAAAGGTCATCTTTTGTAGTTGTACCACTTTAGAAATGGGAATGAAGGGAGGTGACTTCCCTCAATGGTGGACACAGTAGTGGCTGGAGCAGTTAACTGACCAGCCAGTATATAGCCACAAACTTCCTCTATGAGAAAACAAAGGAGATATGCACAATGACTACAGAGTAAAAGAAGCCTTAATCATATACGGTGACTGAAGTAAATCAGGATAACCTACAAGCTAACTTGATTGCTGTTGTACTGTGTTAATTTAACTCAAACAAGAGAACCTTTTCCACTTGGCAGAATAAGGTAACCTAGTGGAAGACCTCCAAGACCACCTTAATCTCTTCTGACACCATAACTAGAATGTCCACACAGAATCAACTGGTCTAGGGAAGGGGTCTGGCAATAAACTAGAGCCAGCTGTTGTTTCAGCATTCAGAGACCCCTTGGGTGAAAAAGGAAGTGTCTTCCTTACTGCCAAGGACTTCAAAGACTGAATCCGCACCACTATGAAGCAACAACATTTTTTATTTTGCTGGCTTCCCTTCCCTCAGCTGACCATCAGTTCATACCAACTCCTCAACTCATTCACAACGTCTACCTGACCAGCCTTGTCTTCACCCAGGCTCAACCTGACCCACATTCAAGGTCAGTGAGGTGACTGAAAATGCTGGTGCAGCAACATGATGCTGCCAAGGAATGCACCCTAACCCTTTAACCCCCCCACCTATAGGCAGCCTTAAAAGCTTTACAATTGTTACCTATTGAAGATGCTTGTGCACTTCCTTGAAAGCACCACTTCCTAACCAAGAGGTGCATCACTTGCAGTACTCTGCTCATCTGGCCCTTAATGCTACTACTGCAATAAGTGTAGGCTGTCTCAACCAGAATGGGTGTGCTCGCAGCAAGGACTCACACCCATCCCACCATCTGGTCCCTCTACCATCTATGCTGTTAATCAAACCCAGGACATCAGGGTGAAGTAAGAACTTCATCTCTTTACTCCATGAGGATGGACCAACAAGAATTAATTTTGGTTTGTAAGGTGATGGAGTAGGAATCAGAAAGAATGGCGGGAAGGAATAAATGCCTTTCTCCTGCAACGAAAGTGTGTGTGCCTAGATGGTGAATATTTTGATATCTGGAGTGCCCCTTTTTGGAAGATTTTTAACCTTCCGCTTAAAATACCCCTCCCCCAGTGACCTGAACACAATAGGAACTTGGTCTCAATAAAAATTAAATAATAACTGTAGAATGAAAACTAAAAACCTCATATCTCAAATAATTATGCATCTACAGAATAAGCTCACCTTTTCAAACTCAAATACATATTAAAGAAAGAAAATCTATGACTACTTGGGCACCCATATGTCCCAACATGTGATACGGGGTATGAAAGTTCTTTGCTGGATAGAAAGCCTTGCTGTTGCTTAACAAACCTATAAAATTATAGAAAAACTGATAGTAAATTTTTAAACTACTTTAGGAAGTTAGTTTGGGATGGTTCTTAAGGATAACCTAACCTTAGAAAAAGCTAGAAAGAGCACCTCTGACCAAAAGTCTGAAACTCTCAAATCTCACAAGTTAATGCAGTAATAACCCAAATTAAAGTTTTTCCCAGGGCTAAAGACTTAAATACAAACTGGTTCAACAAAAGGTAAGGCTAAGCTTTCAAAACAACATTTAAATTATATGGTGGAAAAAGTTTACAAACTGAAGGTTAAAACAAGTTTAATTGTCATAACAGTTCTTACAGAATCACTTGAGGTACGAGGGAACTTTTTCAGTGGGCTTATACAATATGATTATTTTCCTTAATATTTCCACACAAGGATTCCCATTATTTTTCTTCAGTGCTTTTTGCCCTCACTGCCTCATAACTATCAGCCTCCTGCACTTAAAATGTCACCTACTCCTTTTAATACCAGCTGCCTGCACTACATTGCCCCGTAGGTGGGATCTCAGCCTCCACTTGGGATTTAGCTAGCATAGCCTCACTGTTAGGAAAAAAAAACAGGTTTCAGAGGCAGCATCTAATTAAAGGAGGGAACAATCATCCAAGCAGCCAAAGAGGGTGGATGATTTTTTTCCCCTAACTTGCACACTGTCCCCATGGCAAGAAAGCAAGCATGTACATACCCTTGACAAACATGGCTATTGAGCTTGGTAGGTAAAGGCATCTCAACCCAGTTGATGCATGCTGGATCTTCATTCTACACCAAAGGTAGGGCCCAAGGTACAGATGCAGAAAATTGAGTTCTCATCCTCCTGTACCTCCACAATTTAGTCCTTAACCTCATTCACCTCCAACCCAAGGTCAAGTGTCTCCGGGGACTGCTTTCTGGAATCAAGTCAGCCAGCCTCAGTATCTGGCAGATCAGTTCATACTGGGTGTCACAGAAGAAGCTACAAAGGGGAATGCTCCTTCTCCTGGCCCTTTGTCTTCCACTGAAAAAGAGGAATTTTGCAAGATTTAGCCAACTCTATACAAGTATGATTATCACCACCTGCAGGGTCCAGAAGACTGGCTGGCAATGGACCCCACAAGGAGGGCACTTTGCATGCTTATGGTCCTAGTAACAATGCTTTATATTGGAACGGGAGCTACAGTGGGGCCCTGATGTAGACTCCCATATGAGGAGCTCTCAACCACTGCCAGCCTCCTGGAAGGAAAGGTCAGAAGTTTTTCTCTCTAATCTATGTGGGTGGCAGGGTTGAACTGCTGACACTTATGGCAGTGCTTTATAACACGGATCATTGGTAACAATCTGACAGTCATGCAGACACACTGCAAATTTTCCTCTAAGCATCAAAGAAGAGGACTTTTTATCAACATGTGTCTGGATCAAGATCCAAGCTGTACAGGTAGCAAAATATAAATGGCAGACTCGGGGGCTAGGTGCACTTCTGCAGTTGATATGCGACGTTAGATCACTGGCACTGTATGCATAAGATCCTAACTGCATAAGCTGAGGAAAAAAACTGCCAGACACTGAGGGGTGAACAAGGATGAAGCCATTCACTGCCACATCAAGGCAGGTCCATGATGTCACATCAGCCTCTTGCAAGAAACACAGTCCTGGTTAACCAGCAAACAAAAGATGGGCAAATATGCCAATGATGAAGTTCAACCTCCAATGAGGAGAAGGGCTCTTCAAAGGTGTACAAAGGTGGACAGCTTTCCTTAAAGACCCACCTGGCAATCTACAGTTCTGCATTTCACAGGATAATGGTGTACCAAAATGGCAGAAAAATGTACAATGACCATGGACCAACCAACATCAAAGTCAAACAAACATATAAGCTAGGTTACAGTCACCTGAAAGTTCACTAGATTGAACAGTACTGGACACTTCTCTGACCACAGCAATATCTTTTTTCTACTCTGCAGAACATAACAGGAAAGCTTTACTGCACACTTAGTAACCTCCAAACCCTTCACCAGCAAATCTAATGGGATCAGGAAAAAAACAGTTGTGAAAGACATAACAGCAGATGTTCAACTAAAACTCTGTTGCAGTAATGTCAACAGATGGGATGTATCCTGCCAGTATGCTGACATTTAGGTGCTCCTTCCTCATGCAACATGCATCTGATCTCAGATGTAGGCACGAGGAGTACATGCTGGTACCAAAGGGATGTTCAAGCATGAAAATCCTCAGAGCTTTCTTGCCCCAGGGAAATTACAGAATAACACTGAAAGATGGAATAAAAATCAAAGCTTATAACATGGAAACCCTTATAGCAGAGGTTCGATCAACAAGAACAGTCTTCCATGTACAATATTTTAAAGAAGCAGGAAAATCTGGTTAAAAAGGTGATAAAGTTAATTTTTGAAACATATAATTAGGGTCCCAGAGAGGAGAAACAGATTTCCTGAAGGGCTTGATATGTAGGATGTCTTTTATGAGTGCCCAACCTCAAAACATGAAGAGATGGATCCATGGGAAGAAATGCTGAGACAGCTGATAAATGCACCTTTATGGATGTGCATATGCCAGACTAGAACTGAGCAGCTCACACATATATTTGAGAATATAAGGTACCCCTTGGTTAATAGGGACCCAATCTTCACTTTTGGCACCATAACAACTTTCTACTTGCAGGTTTTCAAGCCTCTTTTATTACCTGTAGTACATCATCAGAATAAAGGTGCCTAAAGGAAATTAAAAGACTATAATTCAAACAGTTAATAGAGAGCCACTTTGTTGTGTAAGCAAATCCATCCTGTGGAGAAATAAATGGTAATTGCCTTGGCTACATGGAAAAATGGGAAAGAAAGGAAAGTTATGTAAAACCTTACCATAACCATAAATGTCTTTCTCTTCCATGTTGCAGTATTCTACTAGTGGGTTTACCCTTCTTCTAATCAGGTTGTCCGGCCAGGTTTACAAAGATTTTCAGTCCCTCTTGGTGCGTCAGATGTCTAATGTGGAGGCAGGAACGTGGGCTATAAACTTGACGTCTGCATGCACCAGCCCTCAGAACAGAGATAGCAGCCCCAGACGGAGCCAGTTCTGAAGGGCATAGCCTGTCCAGAAGCCAAGGAGAGCAAGTGCAAGAGTATGAGGGGGAAGGTGGGGGAGAAGGAATACTGCAACATGGAAGAGAAGGACATCTATGGTTATGGTAAGATTTTAAACACTATCCTATGTCCTTCTATTCCAATGTTGCAGTATTCAACTAGTGGGTGAGTACCAAAGCTCACTGTTAACTGGGAGGTGGCCTGGAAGAGGGCTCCAGGAATGCATACAGGATAGCCCTGGCCTTGGAGATATGGTCCAGTTTGTAGTGTCTGGTGAAGGTGTGTACAGAGGATCAAATAGCTGCCTCCAGAATGGAATTAGTGTCTATGCCTTTAAAGAAGGCTCCAGAAAAGGTAATACCACTTGTGGAATGGCCCTGACATTGCCTAGCAAGGTCTTCTCGTGGTGTGAGTAGCAAAAGGAAATAGCCCTGGAAATCCAGGATAAACTGTCTGCTGGGAGTGCTGGGTCCACACTGAGCGAAGGTACCATTGAAATTTCCTCATGTGTAATCTCACTAGGGGTAGCATGGGGATAGTAGCTGCCATGTACCCCAGTAGTCTCAGGAATTGTCTCGCAGCAGTTCTGATGAATGAAGAGCAGAAAGAAGGTGGTGGGAAAGAGATATCACCTCTTCCCCTGGAAAGGAGGCCATCATGATGTCTGTCCTGATTCTACATCGCAAGAAGATAATGTCCTGTGCCAGATCAAGTTGGGATTTTGGGAAATTAATCAGGAACCCTAGAAACTGCAGCAGGAGCAGGTCTTTTATGTGACGAAAGAGGGTTTCTCTGTCTGCTGCTTGAACTAAGAGGTCGTTTAGGTATGGGAATATTTGTATTCCCTTGGTCCTACAGTAGGCAATCACTGGAGTCAGGCATTTTGTGAACACCCTTGGGGCAGTGGAGAGCCCAAAAGGCAAGGCACATAACTGAAAGTGAGAAGAGCCTGCTAGGAATCTGAGATATTTCCTGAATGCAGGCTTTACAGGGATGTGGAGGTAGACATCCTTTATGTCCAGGGTTGCCATGAAGGCCTGAGGAAGAATGAGAGGAAAGAGTGTGGGTAAGGTGAGCATCCTGAAGGAGGGGATCTTTAAGAACAGATTGAGGTGGGAGAGGTCTAAGACAGGTCTACATGGTCCTTCCTTCTTGGGGACCAGAAATATTCTGAAATAGAATCCTTTCCTTTGAGAATGAGGGTGTACTGATTTTATGGTGGCTTGAAGCAGAAGGTTGTTTAAGACTTGATGGAGAAGGGGTAATTGGGATGCAGGTGGTTGTGGCATGGCCAGTCTTGGAGGAGGGGAGAGCAGGTCATAAAGTAACCCTTCTGCAGGATGGACAAAACCCACTTGTGTGATGTGACGAGGGACCACATAGGGAGACAGTGAGAGAGGTGGGTGAAGAGAGGAAGGGAGGGAGTTGTGGCAGGCAGTCAGACACTGCCTGCCCTGTCAGGAAAGGAAGGCCTCTGGCTAGTGGGCTGAGGTGTCCTAGGCAGAGTGGACTGTCTTCTGGGGGGGGGGGTCTTCTAGAACTGGTAAGCGTTTAAGACCTGGAGGTCTTTCTTATAAATTGAGTCTTAGCTGGATAGTTCCTCTGGAACGTACGGACAGGACAGACTAGGAGATGTTTGAGGTCCTGTAGTTCCTTCCCTTTTTGTTGCAGAGACTTAAAAAGGTCAGCCACTTTAGCACCAAAGAGGGCTGAGTAGTCCAGGGAGCGTCCAGGAGCTTGGCTCTGAAGTCATCAGGGAGGGGCTGCAGACGCAGCCAGAAGTATCTCCTTAACACGGATGCTGATGCAGCTGACCTAACTGAGGCTTCAGCTGCATCATATCCACACCTAAGGGAGTGCTTGTTCACCTGAGAGATGAGCCTTAGCAAGGAAGACAGGGATGCTTTAGCAGCAGAGCACGAATGTCATTCAACTCCTTGAAAGCTTTGTCCAGCACAGCAATAGAATATTTAGCCATGTGAGACAGGTAATTTGTTGCCCTAAAGGCTAGGGTGGCAGAGGTGTAAAGCTTCTTTCTCCATCTCTCCACAGCCTTGCTGTCCTCATCTGCAGGGAGGACAGTGGTGGTAGGAAGAAGCCTGGATGCCCTGTCAGTGGAAATGGAGATAGTACCAGGGTCTGCCAGAGGGCACTTGAGCAAGAATTTGTCTGAGTCACCCTGTATAATCTATCCGCCCTGCGAGGAGCAGGTGGTTGGGAATCTGGATTAGTGGATGCTACAGCAAATGGATCTAGGAAGGCAGGGTGAACAGGTGGAATAGGCAAACGGTTAGGAGAATCCATCTGTATCAGATCATAAAAGCTCTTTTGTTGCTCAGTCATGTCTGAGCATTCCCACTTGAAGTGGTCACTTATCAAGATAACAGTGTCACTGAAGGTTAAGTCTTCCACTGGGGAATCAGGCTCTGCAGAGGTTTCCTCAAGAGATCCATACCCAAGGGGGGATGAGATCTGGGAAGAGTAGGCAGGGATTCCTCCGAGGAGTCAGACAACTCCTCTGCTGGCTGACTCATAGTCCTTTCAGGGATGGAAGGTCTGGGATTTAGAAGAGATGGAATAGCAGGAGCAGCTTCAGTGGAAGACCTAAGGGCCATGAAGGCATTGTATAAACTTTGGTTAAAGGCCTTCTAATCAGGTAAGATGGAGAAAGATGTCTAGTCTTTTGTTTCCTTTTAGAAGGCCTAGCAGGCATCTGGCTGGTGGTAGGCCTAGGGGTAATCAGTGGGACAGTGGAGGCAGAGTCCGAAACACCCATCAAAGGCACTGGGTCCCACCTGGCGCCTGTAATAGGCACTGGTACGTCCTCCCCAGACGTGTTGTCCACTCAAGATTGTGTGGCCTCCGGTAAGGTACCCGCTGTATCTGCTGTGGCAGATGCCGGGTCCTCAACCAATCTAATGATGGCTACAGGCTGAGGAGCGGCAGAGGGAGGCCAGTGGAAGTAGTAGGCCACATGGACTTGGCCCTCTTCCTTGGCAGTTCAGATGGGGTCCCTGAGCCGGTCTCCATACCCAGCACAATCTGTCTTAAACGCTGATTCTCAAGGTACAAATTAAGAACCTGTAAATGGCGACAAAGGGTCTTGGGGATGAACGATTTGCAGATGCCGCAGTTCTTATAATCGTGTTCCCTATCCAAACAGAAAAGACACTGGTCGTGGATGTCTTTATGGGGAATCTGACGACCACAGTTGCACTTACTCTTACCGGAAATGAACAGACTATAAACTATACAAAAAAGGACTGAAAAAAATCCCCAACGGGGTACTTAGCTTTGATATGATTCAGATCCGATGTCCGCTAGTAGCAGGAACAACTGGCGTACGGCTGGCAGCTGAAAAGTTCTGAGGGCTGGTGCGTGCAGACATCACCTTTATGGCCCACGTTCCTGCCTCCACGTCAGACGTCCGACACACCAAGAGGGACTGAAAACCTCTGGAAACCTGGCTGGACAACCTGATCGGAAAAAGAGTAAACCCACTATTAGAATACTGCAACACTGGAAAAGAAGGACATCACTGTATGATCCAATGGGAGGTTACCAGGAGAATTTGTGGAACTGCCGTCTGAACTTTCAAGAGAACTTTTTGAATAAAAGGAAAGGGGGGAGGCACAGAAGAATCCCTTGTATGTGTGGAGAAGAAGACATCATTGAAAAAGCTTCCTAGTAGGGAATCCTAGAACAAAATATTCTGAGTTGCTGGTTTAGACAAAGTAAAGAGATCTATCTATGGTGTTCCTTAACTGGTGGACAATCTGCACGAAGATCTCTCTAGTTAATATCCATTCATGAGGGCTTGTCTTTGATCTGCTCAAGTAATCTTCCAAGCCTTCCTGATTGAATGTAGATGCCTGGAAAAAGACTGATAAATAGCAATATCCAAAGCAATCACTGATAGCTTGCACAGAGGATAAGACTTTGTGCCTTCTATTTGTTGATGGCACACACAACACTGGTGATGTCCATCAAAACCTGATGTGTTCGTAAGGATCACAGGTGGAGATTGAAGAGAATGAAACAATCTTTTTATTTGTTTTATATGCCATTTTCTATTCTTTTAGACCCAAAGTCCTTGCACCTTGAAAGCTTTTGAACAAGCCCTCCCCCAATCCTTGTCTGAAGCATCTGTGGAGATGTTCTGAAAAGAATGGAGGACGAGAAATTAAACACTTGGGTTTGTCCTTATCTGACTGATCTACCAATGCAGTTTATTTTCTTCATGAATGGCAAGAGAAGGACTGGGAAAGAAAAAGGATGGCAGTGACCTCATGTGAAGTCCGTCAAATGGCATCATTTATATGGCAGACACCATGTATCTCGGGTCTGTCAGAATCTTTTTCTTGAAGTCAGAGAAAGGTTTGACAGAGAGAGAAAGCAATCTGTTAAGAAATGAATCTTGTGTAAAAACAAAAAAGCCAGTATGAGGGTTGTGTCCACTTGAAAACCTAGGAACACGAAAGAATGACAGGGGAAGACCAGACTTGTTGAAATGCAGAAAGTTATGAAAGAAACTCATAATGAACTATTACCTTCTGTAGAATATTGTGAAAATAAGTGGCTTGAATCACAAAGTTGTCTAGATAAGGGTATATGTGGATACCCTGGTGCCCACAGAATACTAAGATGGGGATCTATATACTTTGTGAACACTTCTGGAACAGTGGAAAGCCTAAAATGCAAAACAGTAAATTGAAAGTGCAATCCCAAGGCACAGAATCACAAGACTTTTATATGCAGATGATACATGGGAATGTGTAGGTAAGCATCTACGAGGTTCAGAGTAACAAGAAAAGCTTTTGGAAAAATACTTTTGAGGGTCAACACCTTGAATTTTAGAATGTTCAAAAAGGTGTTTAGGACAGAAGGATTCAGGATTGATCTCTAGGTACCTTCCCTTCTTGGGACTAGGGAAAACAATAGCAGAAACACCTTCCTTTTTAATTGAGAGAACCAGTTCTATTACACACTGGTGGAAAAGGTCTGTAATGACTGGAGAACCCAGATGCTCTTGGTTCTGAGGCACTGTCAAATTGTATGTTGAAAAGGTAGGGAATTCCATTAACAAGTATACTCTTTTTGAATGTTTTTTTGCTTTTTTAAATCCAAGAGTCTGAAGTGATCCTTTCCAAAGGAGGAGTTTAAGATAGAGTTTGTTTAGCCAGAATCTGGAAAGTTTATTTAAAAAAAAAACAAAGGGCTCCCTTGAAATCAGATTTGGACTTGTCCTGCCATTTTTTTTTTAGATTTTTTTTCTTTCTGCAAATTGCGCTTTTTGTGGTAGACAGGACAATTTATTTGAAATTTCAGGGTAAAGAAAAAGTCGAAACTTTGCATAATTTTACCCTTTTCTTCCAATTTCCTTAAAATTTCTGTAGTAAGGGGACCAAAAATGAAGTCTTAATCCAAAGCAGCAACTAAAGTTTGTTTTGACATCCTCTGGTAATGATTGGAGTTGTATGTAGCCAGATACACCTTTTCAGCACAGAACCAGTGGCAGCAGTTCTGGAAGAAGTATCTGCCACATTGTAAGTATACTTAATGAAACAGTATGCAACTTGACAGGTGGAAGAAATCATTGCAGTTTTTGAATTGGTGTCAAGAAAGTTAGGAATAAGCTTGGGAATATTGTCAAAATGGGATAACAAGTACCTGATGATCACGTACGTCTGATAATTAACAGCACAAAAAGCTAAAATGGCAAAGGTATACATGTTATTACCTCCATACCTGTCTACCACTCTGTCATTCAGTAGCATACTGGTGGATGGAAAAGTTTAGATGGTCTGTCAGAATTTGTGGAAATAACCACAGGGTCAAAGATGTTATAACAACTGTCAGGGATATTTTGGTGCACGTGGCTGAGACTCAGTCTCTAGAGATACTGAAAGAAAAGTGTCCTTTAAAGCTTCTAGTACAGGAGAGACAGATGAAGGCTAGGGAGCTTCCATTTGTAAGAGATTATAGAATCTCGTGGCATTTGGAAAGCTGTTTTCTCCCCCAATAAAAATGTTGCATTATCTTCTGTACTGCTTCTCCAAAGAGTTCCTCTTAAGGAGACTAAGATGACAAGGTGTTATCTGGTTTAGACTAGTATCCTGAGGGGGAATAATCTAACAGCCCAGATTCTGGTTCAGAAGAATAATCTTCCTCAGCGAAAGCATCCCTTTTTGCTTTAGAGGGTAGATAATGTAAATGCAAAAAAGTAAAGTGGTTTAAGAACCATAAGTGCTTTGAACAGCTCCTGAAAAAATCCTGTCATTCTTGTTGGGGATCTTTAGAAACACAGTGCATGAAGACAGACTTAGTTTTTTTTTTAAGTTTTTCTTCATATGAGTTTCCAGAGAAGCCACAAGGAAGCTATCCTGCACATACCTCCATCAAAGAACCAGGAATGTCTTCTTGGACTAATATTTGAGAAACGCCATTCAGTCCTTATGAAATCACAACCCTAGGTTTCCCCTTTGAGGACTTAACTGTCTGACTGGTCAGATGGAGTGTGCTTATAGGCTTGTTCTGTGTTGGCTGCCTGCAAGGTGCAACAGAGGGAAAAGCCCCATGGGTTGGATGGTCTATGGGTTTGTCAACTGCCTCAATGATGTCCAACTCCAGCCTGGAGAAAATAAAAGCTGACAGAGTCATCTGCCTTCTGCTTTTTGTTTTTTCTTTTCAGCTGTGAAGGGACAGCTGAGATGAGGATTTTCAAAGACATAGAAGCTTGCACTACAGTCTTCAATCATTTATTCTCTAAATACATTTTTAAAAAAGAAAGATGACTTTTCAGTTTTTTGGGGACAAATGCTTAAACACAGAAGTCTTTTAAGATTATGCTGCAGTCCAAAGAAGAAAGGACCCAAAGTATGTCTTCCCTTATGTGGAATCTACCTACCACAGAGGCATTTGTCTCTCTTAGATGTCGTGAACAAACTACTAAGGCAGAAATATCAAAAAGAGCAAGTGCACTTTCCCTCAAGATAGCAACTGGATCCTTTGGAATGGCTGGCAGACTACACTATAAATGACATCTTGTTTCCAGTCCTGGAAACAAGAAAGTTTTTAGGATTTTTGTGCTTGTATGCATGTTTTTTTTTTAACCAGCACATACTCCTCATGTCTGAAACGAAGGTCAGTCCATACATATGGCGTGTAGGGAAAGACAGCCTAAGCTTTGGCATAGTGGTATGGGATGGATAAGGCTAATCTACAACAACATGGGATTGATTATTTGAAGCACAAAAAGGGAAACTGGCTCTGCTTAAAATGGCCTGCAGCTAGTCCAGTACTTACCTATGAACCAATGGTTGGACGTACAATATGCCTTGACTGGATATGTTCTATATGTCAACATTACTGCAACAATGAGCTAATGATGAACACCTAAACTAACAGTCAAATGTAAAGGTGAAGCCTTTAACATCACAAACCAAGGGAGACTCCATCAGATTGTACTAGGATGCAAGTCTGTCTCTTTCCACACAGTCAACCAACACGTGGAGCAAGTGCAATTCTTTCTTACTAAGGGAAAGCTCACTGGTCCTGAAGGGGTGCAAGACCCATGTCAAAAATTAATAAGTAAGGTTTGGCCAATGATTGTTTTCATGTACTCTTACCTTATCCCTTCATTTCACACTAATGCAAGGGATCATAAGATGGGCCCCTTCTGCCAATTCCTGTGCTGGATACCTTCCAAGCACATCTTAATGAAAGAAGTTAAGTAGGCCTTCCATTTTCCACAGCTCATTCTCAAGCAAAACGGTTACAGTCTTAGCATGTGTGGAACTATTTCACTTAATTCTGTGGCCATTTTCCAGGCGATAAAGACAGCCTTGATGTATATCCCTGGCTGGTTATCTGACAAATATGGGATCACTTAAAAAGTTTGCATTTTTTGACATCAAAATCAAGAACTTTCTTACGGTAAATGTTACAATTAAGATCCAAAGTTTGCAAGTGGTAGAAAAAACTGAGGAGTGCAAAGATGAGTGCATGTTCCTAGATACACAGTGTGAGGTCATAGCATACAACCAAGCATATCAGCAAGAAAATGCAATAAACTACATCAAGACAGTTGTCAGAAGAGAAACTTCCAACTGTTGAATAATGTTAAAAGTACTCTGAAGTTAAGATATTACAGGAGTATGTTACTACACCCTCCATTAAAAGACAGCTATAAAAACATACACACACACTGCTAATGATGCAGCAAAAAAAATGTTTACTTACATTGCATGTGGAATATTTCACATCTTTGATGGTGCCTCAGTCAGTACAGCAATCTTTCTACAGTTTCTTCTCCGTGTCGAGGAGATGCTCTCTCATACAGTTCTTCTAGACAGTCCTCACTGTCCACACAGCAGCCTGGCAAGTTTGTGTGAAAATCGTAACTGATGAAGAAGCACCACCAAGTGGGAAGAATAGAAACCCCCTTAACTCATTACCATAAAGTACAGCAGAAGTAGCTGCAGGAGGGAAACTGCAGTTAAAAAAATTGATCCCATAGTATTTTAAAAACAAGCTACAGATGAGATGCATGCATCACAATGAGTGGCAATGGGAAAGGCAAACTCTTTAGATAATTTGAGTTACAGTATCTGTTGCATAACTAACCTATTTTCTTGAGAGGATCCCAAAAAGTACAGTTGTGTCCACTTACCATAAATGCAGATGTTCAAGTGTATTCAGTGTTGCAGTCATTACATTTGGGTAATCTGCTGGCAGGTTGCCCTCAGTCGGCCTGAATTCCAAAGTCCTGGGTCCTGTGCCGGTTGCTGTCTTCTCTTCCATGAAGTTAGGTCGTCAGGGGTATAAAACATGTAGCTGACGCCATTTTCTTTAGTTTTTCTTGCCCCCGATGTCAGGTGCCCCCAAAAAGGTAGCGATATTATAAATATTTATATATATACATGCATCAATATAAACTTCACCTTCATCTACAAGCAAATATACCACATAGGTTGTAGAAGATAGAGAAGGAAAGATAAACTGTAGAATGACAGGGGGATGGCGGGAGGGTAACCTGGACTGCAACAGTGAATACACTCGAACATCTACATTTATGGTAAGTGTACACAACTGTACTATGTTCTTCATGTTTCACTGTTCCAGTCATTACATCTGGGTAGAATCCCAAAGCTATGGTTGGGAGGCTGGAGCTAAACAGCATTAGGTGAGGCTATAAGGCCCTGCAGCACTGCAGTGGCAAAGTCTGCCCTGGACTTAAGAGTAGAGAGGCAAATGGTAATGTTTTTTAAAGGTGTGAACAGAACTCGAAGTAGCAGCCTCTAGAATGTCCTTGGTTGGTACTCCTCTGAGAAAGGCTGCTGAAGCAGCTGCAGCTCTGGTGGAGTGAGACCTAATGCCCTTGGGCACAGGTTTGCCATGGTGTAAGTAGCAGAAACGGATGCAATGGCTTATCCACTTTGAAATTGTCTGCTTTGAAACAGCCTTTCCTTCTGATCCTGCAGCATATGTCACTAGTAATTGCTCAGTTTTTCTTAGAGCTTTAGTCCTGCTCAAGTAGAATCTTAGCTGTCTGTGTACGTCCAAGGAATGCAGAATTCTCTCCCCTTTGTTCTGCGGATTTGGATAAAAAGTTGGCAGATGAATTGTTTGGTTAAGAGCCACACTGGAAACGACCTTAGGCATAAAAGTAGGATTTGTCCTCAGAGACACCCTGTCTGGGTAAAATATGATAAAAGGCTCTACAGCCATGAGGGCCCTGTAGCTCTGAAACTCTTCTTGCTGAAGTAATTGCTAGTAGCAGAGCTGTCTTCCATGATAAGAACTTTAGATCAGCAGTAGCAGCTGGTTCAAATGGAGGCAGGGTGAGCTTTTCCAACACATAATTGAGGTCCCATGCTGGTAATGGTGATCTTCTAGGAGGCCTTAAATTTTTGGCTCCTCTAAGATACTGCTTTAGTAAAGGATGAGAAAAGATTGGTGGCTCTGTATTGTAATGAGCCGAAATGGCAGAGGCATGGATTTTGATTGATGAGAAAGATAGGCCTTTGTCAAGCATCTCAGTTACGTATTGTAATATCTGAGGAATATGTGGTTCTGCTGTATCAGTTCCTTGTGCTTGATTCCAAGAACAGAGTCTCTTCCATTTGTCAGCATAAGATTTTTTAGTACTAGGTCTTCTAGCTTCCAAAATGACATCCATCACAGCTTTACTTAGAGGTGTTGTTTGTATCATTACAGGATTAGCCATGCTGCCAGGTTCAGAGTCTGTAGTTGATTGTGCAGGATCGGATTGTTTTGCTGGGACAGTAGTTGTGTTTTTTGAGGCAATGTCCAAGCTGGGTATTGAGACAAGTTCCTTAGGATTGGGTACCAGTATTGACAGGGCCAGTCTGGGGCAATTAATGTCATCTTTGGCTTTTCTTGTCTGACATTTAGGAGGACCTTGGGTAGAAGAGGCAGAGGAGGAAAGGCGTAAACTGATAGGTTTTTCCAGCTGAAGGATAGGGTGTCCACTTTCATGCTTGTCTGTGATAAGCCCTTGTGCAGAATCTTTTCAGTTGATAATTTTGAGGGGAGGCAAATAGATCTATGTCCGGGCTCCCCCATTTCTCTGTTATCATGCTGAAGACTTGTGGATTTAGTTTCCACTCGTGAGGATCCATAAGGTTTCTGCTTAAATCTTCTGCCAGAGTGTTTTGTTTTCCAGGCAGGAATTGAGCTTGAAGATGTATTTGGTAGGTCAAAGCTGTCCCACAGTGCCATGGCTAATCTGCAAAGGGGGTATGAGTGTGTGCCCCCTTGCATGTTTATATATTACATGACTGTGGTGTTGTCCATCTTTATCAGTACTTGTCCTGGATGAAGTAAGTCCTTGAAGGCTGTTGGAGCATTTTGAATAGCTAGCATCTCTTTCTGGTTGATATGTAGATGCATTTGATTTGGTGCCCATATGCCCTGAGTGCATCTTCCCGCCATGTGGGCCCCTCAGGCATAATCTGATGAGTCTGTTGTTAAGGTTTGGCTGGCAGGGGATACAGTGAACTGCCGTCCCATATTTTGGTGACAGGCCTTTGCCCACCATAGGAACTCCTGTTGCAGGCAGGGAATGAGGGGAATCATTGTTTCCAGACTGTGTGAATGTTGACTCCATAAACATTTTAGGTACCATTGAAGTTTCCTCATACTCAGTCTTGCATATGGAATTAGTAGGATGCAGGATGCCATGAAGCCCAGAGCCTGCAGAATTTGTCTTGCAGAAGGCTGGGTTTTTGTTGCCATCAGTTTGAAGTAAGTAGTCAGTTGCCTTTGTTTGTCTGGCGTGAGGTAAGCCATCTGAGCAGTTGTATTCAAGCTTGCACCCAGGAATGTAATCTTTTGAGAGCATAATAGTTGTGATTTCTTTTCGTTTATTGTGTACCCTAGGCATGTTAGAAGCCTTTTCACAAATGCCAGGTGTCGTAGAAGAGTGTCCTTGTTCTCTGCTTGAATGAGACAGTCGTCCAAGTAAGGATATATTTGAATACTTCTTTGTCTGCAAAATGCAATTACTGGTGCCAGGCACTTTGTAAAGACCCTAGGCGCAATAGATAAGCCAAAGGGCAGTGCAGAGAATTGGTAATGCATTAAGCCAGCCTTGAATCTGAGGTATCTTCTGCACGACTGTCTTATTGGGACATGCAGGTAAGTCTCTTTTAGGTCTAAAGTCACCAGCCAAGCATTCTTGCCCAGCATGGGCAGAAGTTGCTGCAACGTGAGCATTTTGAATTTTGGAATGTCCAGGTATGTGTTCAAAATCAATAAATCCAGTATTGGCCGCCATGCCTTGTCCTTTCTGGGTACCAAGAACAGTCCTGAGTAAAAACCTTGTCCTTTTTCCTGTTTTGGTACTGTCTGAATAGCCCCCATATCCATGAGGGATGTAACCTGTTTCTGTGCCTCTGCCCATTGTTTTTTTTGGCAGATCTGGCCAACCATTTGTCATTGGCAGTGTGTGGAAATGGAATCTGTATCCCTGTGATACGATGTTTAGTACCCACTTGTCCTGGATTATTAATTGCCAATTTTGCATAAAAAGTGCTAATTTTCCCCCTATGGGTGCTGCCAAAAGATAAGTGCTTGGTGTAGGCAGAGGAAAGTCATTGGGATTGCTTTCTGTAGGTTTGCGCTTCATCTCCTCCAGATTTGGAGGTGGATGCGCCCCATTGCTTTGACCTGTATGAGTCTTGAGCCTGGTACCTGGAACCCTTATGGCGTCTGGATTTGCCCCTTTGAGCTCTGTCTGACACAGGAAAGGACCAAATTTTTGTAGGCCAGTGTCTACTGAATCTTGGTGGCTGCACTTGTAAGAAATCTTTAACAGTTTGCATAGATTTAGCTTTGTCTTCCATTTTCTTTAAAACCTCTTCTGCCTTAATACCAAACAGAGAATCATGCTGTAAAGGCGCATCTAGCAATTTAGCTTTAACATGATCAGGCAAATTTTATTCCTTTAACCAGGCATGCCTCCTAATCACAGATCCAGTAACTGCGGCCCTGCAGGAGGCCTCTAAAGAATCAAAACCACATTGCAAAGTATGCTTTCCATCTTGTTCAGCTGCATGCAATAATTCCTGTAATTCTTTATTTTCTGCACATTCTTAAATCAACATCATTTTCTGTTTCAGCAATCCCATTACAGGTTGTTGGTACATAATCATATGAAATTGACAATTTAAGGCCCTGATTGCCAAGGTTGCAGATGTATAAATCTTTTTTCCCCATCTGTCCAGTGCCCCAAAATCTCTGTCAGAGGGGGTAGGGTTTTTTGCTGTTGAGGCCTTAACTCTCTTTGGACCCTGTGAAATAGTTTCAGGATCAGCAGCAGGGTTTCTAAATAAAAATGTATGTGAGTCGGGGACTCTGTAATATCTGTCAGGCTTACTGGGAGCTGGAGGTAAGGAGTCGGGGTCAAGCTTGACTCCGAAAACACATTGTCCACAATGTCTAAAACAGGGGGAACGGCTAAAGGCTTGTGCTGAGGTAGAAGAAAGAAATCCCTGGGCCTCTTTTTTGATTGAGAAGTCTTGACTCTCCCAGTGAAAATGCTCCCTCAAAGTATGCAAGGTTTCCCCAAATGAATAATCCTCAGGAGGAGATGCAGATGGAATAGACTCCTCAGCATCAGAATCCTCATAGGGAGGTATAGATAATTCCTGATCAAAAGAGGAATCAGAAGAAACAGAAACCTGACATGAACAGTCATAATCAGTGTCTTGCCTAGGCCTCTTATCTGGAGGGGGATGAGTACCCCTGATCAAGGTAATAAGGTCTTCAGCCATTTTGATCATCTGTTTTTTTAGGCATAGAGGCCTGTGCATGTGGCTCACGCATCGTTTTTTTAGGTTTAGAAGTTGCTTTTGTCTTTGGTTTTGCAGCTGTCGCCGGTTTGATGTACACATGTTGAGGTCTGAATACACCCTCAGAAGCCGGTGCCTGCTCAGCGGCTCCGGACCCATCTGAGGGAGATACATCCATCGGTCCAATACCTTGAGTATCTTGTGGCATGCCAGACTCCACATTGGTGTCGGTAGAGGCCTGCGACCCGAAGGTAGCGGGGTATCAGGGGCTGTGAAGGCGCCCCACTGAGTACCGGCGACTGCCTTAGGAGAAGCTTCGTCATCGGTTTTGGATCTCGACTGCCTATCTCTGTCCTTTTCATTGCGTTTTTTTATGTACTCCGGTAGTCGGATTGCTATCTGACGACATTTCTGGGTAGTTAAATCCGTTTCCAAAATACTATGATGCAAAAATATATCGATGCTTAATAGTGCGTTGGTTAAATCTAGCACAAAGCCAACAGCCAGGCACTTTGTGATCAGGGCCTAGGCAAGGAATACAGTACAAATGGAAATCCTTATGAGGTATTTGCTTCCCACAAGTAATACAATTATTAACTTTTTCTGATATCGGTAAAAAGCAAGAAAAAAGTTTCTCCAATGGGGTACTTAGCTTTAGTGAAGACTTCGGTTCTGAAACTCACATGTGAATATTTCAGTGGTCGGCCGACTGGCACTTGTGAAATGCATCTGCTTCGGGCACCGCGTGGCAAGAAAGACTAAAGAAAATGGCGTCGGCTGCATGTTTTATACCCCTGACGTCATGGAAGAGAAGACAGCAACCGATGCAGGACCCAGGACTTTGGAATTCCGGCCGACTGAGGGCAACCTGCCAGCAAATTACCCAAATGTAATGACTGCAACAGTGAAGGATGAAGAACATCAATAAGCTCTTTCACCTGTAAGCTTTGGACATCATGGTCACCAACATGGCTCCAGCTGCATAAAAAAATCCAAATGGCAGTGCTTTGTACATAAATGTGATATCTAACCACACTGATTCAAAAAGTAATCCTCTGGGTACCCCATAAAATTATCTATTAGTAGGCATACACCATGTTCAGTGATACCACCCTGACCATACCTCTCAACCATACAGAATTCCTTGGTATTTACCGGTTCTGAGGTCAAAATAATGGGGTGGCACGAATTCCCAAGTGGCCCCCTTCAATTCCGATTTTTTTCCTTGATTTTTTTTTCCTTTTTTTTATATTTTTATTTACTAGTTTAATAATGGATAACATCACTGCGCATCGCAGCATCAACATGCAGAGGCATGAGTGGTGATATCAGATTAAAGAAGTAGAGGACTGCCTGTTGTCCCACTTGTTCAGAGACTCTTGGTCGGAATGTGTCTGCAATTTGAAAGCAGCTAGCAGCAGCAGCGAGGGAGCGAAAAATCTGTAATGGGACGGTCCACCTCAGTCCTGGTCTTCCTGCCTGTGCAATTTAATACATTCGCAGGCTACACTACAGCAAGGGGAGTTTGCTTTATTTGCTTATTATTGCCAACAAGTTATACAGAAGTTTGCTTATTATTTCTACCAGTCTAGTGCGTGTGTGTGTGTGTGTGTGTGTGTGTGTGTGTGTGTGTGTGTGTGTGTGTGTACGACTGTTCAACCGTTACCATTAAGTGCCATTGCTTATTATTTAATTTTACAAGGTACTATTTAATTTATTTTGTGTGTGCTGGAAGGGCTGAACGTCTTATTGCTTGTGTGTGTGTGTGAATGAGTGAGTGAGTTACACTGCTGCAAGGGGTGAAGCTGAACAGTCTGCTGAACTTCTTATTTAATTTATTTACACTGCCGTTGCCATTCTTATTGCCTCAGCAAAGTACAATCTTCTTTAGTGTGTGTGTTCTTAGTGCCGTAGCAAAGTACTTAGGCACTTCTTATTTAGCTTCTTATTGCCTCTGTAAGGTACCGCCCCCAGGAGGTTCTTTCTGGTCCAGTCCTGGTCTTCCTGCCAGCGCAATTTTTTAAATACATTCACGGGCTGCACTACAGTAAGGGATGTTTGCTTATTATTGCTAACAAGTTACACAGGAGTTTACTTATTATTGCTGCCAGTGTGTGGACCCCTCAACTAGACTGAGTAGGTATTCAGAGAATTAATGCATAACAAAGGAACACGCTCGTTTGTACTGTTCAGTCAGTAGTTTTGATTGGTTAGGCGAATTACTACAATAAATACTTTGCCTCTAATTAGTATAAGGTTGGACTATAACACATGGCAGCACATTTAATTTATTTCGCCAGGCAAGTACGTTTATTAAATATGTGTGTGTCAAACAACTACAAGCTCATGGTCAGCAAGATAAATGCCGGCTTTATCACATGCATGTCGAGTTTACAGATAACAAGAGAGCAGTGCTGCTGGAGTTAAGCTCGTCAGTGTCAGCACAGGTTAAGAAGTTAGCTGTCTGACAAACCGCCTTAAAAATTAGACTGTAAAGTTGAAAATATAAGAGCACACACAGTACTTTAGAACTATGGATAATTTGTATATTTTCTGTTAGTATTTTATCGGTCATATTTGTTGTCTAAATGTATTTAAAGCAGGAAACTGACAGTATACGTGTGTGTGGGAGGGGAGGACACAAAACATATAGCTGCTAAGTGCTAACTTATTTACTCAAACTATGAGCAAGATAAAAAAAATAAAAATAAAAACTGGTTACAAAGACCTAAAATCAGGGACCCTTTTTGAAATACTGCTCTAGTCTAATCCCTTAAAACTTAACAGAAGAACAGGTTTTGCATCATCATGCATTTTCTAAGGAATAATGAGCATGAAATGAATGTTTGGCATAAGACCACCAAGGAAACAACCAATGCCAGCCTGGGATCTTAATTACATTCTAGAAAAATTAACATTGCCTCCCTTTGAACCAGCTGCCTCAACAGATCATTGCAATCCTAAGTGATTTACACGAAAGTCAACAATTTTTCAAGGAGCAGAGCAAAATTAATGACATTCTGCAAAACCAGGGATAGATGAAACACAGACAACATTAATTTCCTAAAGATGCTGACTGTGAAGAATTAAAGATGGAGGTAAATCCCTTCTGCTGAAAAATAAATGAGTCTCTCTGTCTAACTATTCTGCAGCAGTTCCCTCTTCAGAAATGGTAAGCCCAGGTAGTCATACTAGAGTGAATGCTTTGACTTGAAGTCTCCGTGCTATTTACAGCACAAGGGGTATGATCATCTTGTCCTTTTTTTTTTTTTACTAGCTACATCTTACTATAATATTGCTCGATTTGCTACAGGATCCCCATTTAGAACTCACCACTGCCTGAACCTAAGGCAACTAGGTTGGCTTGAACTTCCTAACCAGCTTGTACTTCAACAGCTCTTAATAGCTCATAAGATTCTATACTACCCAACTAAAATACCAATACTTTCTAACCTCATTTCACCTTACAATAACCTGAAACATCTACGTTCTTCCAACAAACTACTGATTTAATATTCCCAAACCCAAAAACTCCGCAGGTGACTCCCTCTTTTTCAACACTGTTGGAAAAATGTGGAACAAACTCCCCTCTGATATCTCATCTTTATCCTCTGTACCACTTTTTAAAAATCAAATGAAAATGCATCTTAATAAACACTGGCTTTGTTCCTGCACCAACCCAGATTAACTTTCCTTCTTCCTCTCTCTCCTTTCTTCTTACATGATTCGTTCTTTCTCTTCTCCTTATATCCTGATAGCTCTCCCTCTACATAACATCTATGCAGATATATGCTCTATATATACACTGAATGACATTTGTAACAAAAAAAAAAAAAACTTTTTTTGTATTTTTATTTTAAAACATCGTATGGTTATACTTTTCATTTTTGCTATCATATTTGTGTATTTGTGTCTTAACTAGCTCTGTTTTAAAAATTTTAATTTTGTATTACCTTTTCTCTATTTAAACTTGTATTGACTGTTGGAGCATATCTCCCCGGGCCTCTACTGAAAATGGACATGTATCCATCTAGACTAGCCCGGTCAACAAATGTAAAATAAATAAATAAATTTTATCCAGTAAGGGCACTAGCGAGCATGACTTTATTTAAACACTTCTTCTTTAACTAACTAGCTAATAGACTAATTAACCAACCAGCCAACCTACTAACTAACTTTATGGACTTCTGATAAATGCGCTATAAACATCCTGCAGCATCAACAAAGAACGCAACTCCTCCACTTTTGAGTCTATATGTCTTAACACTTTCCTTAACTGGCAAAATCCATTGGTAAGTGTTATGACCCCTGTGGTGTGTGTGTGTGTGTGTGTGTGTGTGTGTGTGTGTGTGTGTGTGTGTGTGTGTGTATGTGTGTGAGTAAGTGTATACATGCACATTTACTTACAGGTGTAACACAAATGCACACATATCCATTCCTCCCCCTCCATCCAACCATCTACAATTGTTAGACACAAGCGCCTCTCCAGTGATGATTTTCACATATGTCTCACGCCACTAGGGTGAGGGTGAATGTAATATTAAGAGCAGTTTGTTTTTAAGAGGTAAAACATGAACTCTATCAGAACGTTCCTTGCAATGAGGTGCATTTCAGAGGTGTGTACACAGACCGACACCCACACCACAAAGTGGTTAAGTAGCAAGTTCACTGACTTATTAAACTGACAGTTTCACTCATCTTTCTTAAAAACTAGCAGCTGCTATCATAGCTCTCAAACCAAACAGATACAAATCGCAGCAGAATTAGGGACAAATCCAGAAATAATCAGGGACAATCAAAGACACTTGAAAATACTAGTACTGTTGACTTGTGACATTGATAGAATATCAGAATGTGAATTAATATACATTTTCTGTAGTAAAATAAGTCTACAACTGAATTATTGATACTTAAGTGTAATTCTCCAACTTTAATCCATGTCATCAGTTTTAGGAGGGATTAAGAGGGAGAGGCTAAAATGGAGTCAAAAGAAGGGATGTCTCTGAATATCAAGGACAATTGAGAGGTATTGCTGCTATATGAACTTCCAAAATTCTCACAAAATTGGCCCTGGTCAGAAAAAAAAAAAGGATGCAACTATCGCGCTGCTGATAAATAAAATTGATAAATATGTATTCAACAACAATGTTTTGCTGTTCAGTAACCCTCATGATCTGTCAGATACAAACTGCTCCATTTGATATATTTATTAAGAAAGATGGTTGGTAATTAAAACGACTGGTTAGTTTAATGTTTTTTCTTAACTTTTGTTTTAATATTGTCCCATTAAAGACTGGAAACTGGTCAATGCATGCATAATATCTCACTAAACATATTCCAGACTCAGACTGGAGAAAACTAATCATTAGTTTTGATATTTAAGCTATTTAGAAATCTGCATACTGTACTATTTACTTGGTGATGAATTTGAAATATGCTGTGACTGTTGCTGGATTCATATCAGACTCGGTAGTATATGATGCACTAATGATTTCTGATTATGAAAGTGCTTGTACATCATTCATATTCGCCTTATAAGTTAAGGTTGTTAAGACAGAATACTTACACTGGGAGTGTGGATGCAAAATGATGAACAAAAAAAAAAAAACAACAACAAACTGTTTTCCCCGAAGAGTAATAATTGTGTAACTGCAGCCTTTACCATTAGTAACTCGGGGGGGGGGGGGGGGGTGTCATATTTTGGCTGTCTGTTTTTCCGTTTGCATTTGAAAGTTGGCATCCCACGATTCCATCGGAGTGGGCAGGGTTACATAATTATATATGCAAATTTATGTTAATCAGCGTACAAATTTATACCTATTTTTCATGGGCCTTTGTCCAGATTTTTGATATTTCCAGGTTGAGATGTATGACCCTAACACCATGCAGTAGAAGCAGGCATGACCATTGCAATTACCATCTACAATATGACATACTGGATTGCCCTCACTGATGTTCCTGAGGTCTATGGTGAAGCAGAAGTTCTCCATTCCTTGAGAAAACAAGGCATGATTAGAACCTTTGGCCTCATTCTGAAAGAGGTACAACTTCTATACACCATTTGAGGAGTAGAATCAAGGATTGTATCAAGAGCTGCATGGGAGCAGCTTAGTCTCTTAGTGAAGACCCTGGGGTGGGAAACCTAAGAGCAATAAGATCCAGAAAACAGGTAAAGCCAATTGCACCTTAAAGGAGCGAGTCAGAGAACATCTATACGCCATAAACAAAGAAGATGACAGCAGCGCACTGGCTAGACATGAACTTAATAATGGCTCCACACATAGGTTCTCAAATTTAGTAATACAGCTTGTTCACCGTAGTGCTAGATTAGGTAATTTAAAAAAACTAACAGAAAAGTAGGAGACACCATGGATTATTAGAATGCAGGCTGATCAAGCCTATGGATTAAATGACAAAGTAGTGTTAAAACCTTTTTTATTAGATAAGACCATTAAAACACTAGCTATCTTGTACCATAATATTGGTGCGTTTATGATAGCGCATATATGTATGTATGTATGTATACATTTTTTTGTATGTTTTTGAATGAAATTTCAGTAGTTTGAATGTATATGTTTTAACACACATAGATTTTAGTGATTAGCATTGCTGGCTCAGGCCATTTTTGTGATTACAATGTATGTGAATTACTGCTATACAAATATATATTATTCTAGGAAAATATATATTATTTTAGGAAGAATATATTTTATATGTTATTAAGGTATAAATATGCCCTGTACATTCATGCATATATTTTAGATACATGTTTGGTGTATAATTATATGCATAATTTCTATGAATGAACAATTTGCTTTTAAGTGCACCTATATTTAAATGTTGATTTTAAATTCTAGCTGCTTCTTAACTGCTGTTTGCACATTTAATTGGGATAAATTTTTGATTGGTGAATTTGAATATATAAAGGCAATGTTGATGATGTCATCTTTGTAAAAGTCTGAAGCAGCGTCTGAGAGACGCGAAAGCTCTTTCATTTTTATTTTAATAAAGTGTTTTAACAGTTTCTCCGTTCACGTTTGCTACCTCTTTTTGAGCTTACTTTAACAAAAAGAACTAACTTCTAGAAGGGCTTGACCAAAACATATCCTCAATTTCTCAGGCCTTCAGAAGGCACTCCAGCAGTGACCTGCAACTGCTTAAACAGTCCTCCCACCAACACCTTTTCAAGGAGGTGTCAACTGCTATTGCTCTGATAATGAGAAAGGACAGGAGTTTCTCTGACATCTGCAGGATGCCAGACTGAGTCACTGGAATATATGGCAGTGCTTCATATCATACTGCTCTTACACAGAATAGACAATGCTGTTGCAGGTCTCAATTCATTATCTGCTGGCCAACAGGAAACCTAGGTTTCATTTTAGGCAATGAATTTGAGAAGATGTCAGTCACCAATGGGAATCAAGATAGAAATTGCAATTGTGTGAGCAGAAGAAAATACTCTAAATTAGAAATGCTTTCTTAGTGTGGAGCACATCACCACAATGTGTGCACCTACATACGGGAGCTTCTTAAGAAAAAAAATGATTTCACTGGCATGAACACAGGCAGAACTCATTCACAAATCAACCACGCAGGGTCCCTGATGTTAGACCTAGAGAACCAACTAAATGGTCATCATCTCTCTCTCTCTCTCTCTCTCTCTCTCTAATAGTTTAAGTGTAACATCTTTGTCACTTTAAGCCCCATCACTTGTACAATTTTCACTCACCTCTGCCCAATGAGACCACATAACAACACACCCAGCTTTATCAAGTGTAGTTTCCTTCTCTCCACAAGATGTAACAACCACCAAATTTTTGTCACATCTATAGCAGAGGTCATAAAACGGAAACAGTCTTTCTGTAGACAGCACAGAATGCCCCCCCCCCCCGCCATATTACACTTTCTCTACACGTTACTAGAACATGAAGTGTGAAAAGCAAGCTAGAACTGGTTGCAAAAAATGCATGCCAAACAACAGTATGCCACCATGTCCTAGTACCATTAACAGGCATGTACTTGTCACATTTTCCCTTCATCATTCCCATCATGCATGCTCTTGAGATGGTTTGCATTAGTCTGCGTGTCTTACAGGGCATATTCTGCAGTGATAGGTCCAACCCCAATGAAGGAGAGCTTCACACTCTATGTACTTCTCAGCTACTCTGCCCTTTTGCTAAAGTTAGTGTGTAGACAGTGTGCTGATAGTGTAGTCTTGTGTCTTGCAACTGCATCAACAAGCTGGACATCATCACATATTTTTCATCTCAATCAAGGATATACCATACTTCTCTCACAACCTATCTCAGATGCTGAAATGTAGTCAGTCAGGCAGTATCAGCTATATACTTATCTTTTGGAACTGATCTGAACTATGTGAGTTTAAGAATGAAGGAATTAAAGAGTTCCATTTTGGATTAACAAAGTGTTCTGCCTCCTCTACCAAAGCTCACTGGTTTAATATCATACAAGGAGGAAGGAAATGAAGTGGAACAGGAAATAAATTCTGTATACTTTAATACCTGTAGCCAAACAAGCCATCACAAAAATGGAAGCAAATAATGCCACCATCCCAAGTGTAAGTGTTAAGTAACTCAAAATAAAAAAGTAGTGGATGTGAAATGCATGTCTGTCACAGGACTTTGCTATTCAGAATGGATTGAATGGCCCTTTGTCATCACAGAACTTGATATAAAACTGAATCTGTATGAACTATTGCACATTATTTTTATGCATTATTTATGACATCTGAAGTATAAGATCTGTGTAAATGTATTACCTGCTTAAATCTATTGTCCATTACCCATCCTAAATGAACATGAAAATTATTGGCTAAACAAAACTTGGTCAAAGTGATAAAAACGAGCAAATGATTTTGTTAATTATGGATTCTCTGAACAAACTGCAATACCAAGCGGAAAAGGAGGACAAAATAATGCAAAGCAAACCTTTTCAAAATCTTCAGGACCAAAATCTTTGTCTTTCTGGAGGACTTCATGGAGGCGGGTTTTTACTCGCTGTTGACAGCTACTAAGAGATTCACTGACATTGTCTAGCAAGCCATTCATATTGGCGCTTTTCACCATCTGGACCAGGATTGGTGTTAACTCTCCTTCTAATGCCAGAAGACCCTAAGAATTAAAGAAAACAAAATAAAATAATATATGAAAAAGCTTGTCAAAGCAAAATGCTGTGAGTGCAACATACTCAGCATGCAACTGTTCCTAGTAGTAATACAGGAAAAACCAGGGGCGGCCCGTGCTATTGGACTGCTGGACTGCAGCCCCCCAGCTGTAAATTAAGAAAAGAAAAGAAAATCAAATAAAAACAAAAGAAAAAAACGATTGCAAATTGCAGACCTTCGCGCATGCGCACTAGCATTTCCGGACTGCTGCTGAGACAGTCTGGAGCATGCGCAGACTGTCTCAACAGCAGTCCGGTTTACAAACCTTTCAAGTGCAGAGATCCCAGAAGTCTATGCAGTTATAACTGCATAGACTGTTGCAGGAAAGGGATCGGATTCGGACTGCAATGTTAGCGGGTAAGGGAAGGACATCTCGTGCGCTTAACGAAGCAACTGATTGTGGATTACCTGGGCTCTGTAGATGTATTTAGTGCTGCTCCAATGAACGAAGCTGTGGAAGGATCACCTGACCCAGGTAAGGGGTGTGTGTGTGTGTGTGTGTGTGTGTGTGTGTGTGTGTGTGTGTGTGTGTGTGTCTAAACCACTGACTTCTGTTTTTAATTTATTGACACATCCCAAACAGCTTGAGGTTGTGGTATTTACTCACAGAGAAAATGTTTAAGCAGAAAAGTACACTGATCTCGAGTGGTACTTTATTTGCAGTGAAACACAAGTTTTACTGCATATAAGCTTTCAGTCGCCAGGAGACCATGTTTAATCAGAACAGGCAAGAATCAATGGCTTAATGTCTCAAAGGCATATATTGTTATGCGGGGAACAGAGTAGCTCTGATGTCTGAAGAAACATTTACAGGTTGTTTTCATGCTATAATCCTTTCTGGTTCATTGTCTTTATTGGTTGATCTCATAGTCTGAGCTCATCATAACTGCATTCAATGTAATATGGAATAAATCGGTTATAATCGGCATACAGAGCATACAGCTTTGTAATTACACCACGAGTTTAACGCAAAATTGAACCTGGCAGTGGCACCTTGCTTTACCTGCCTACTTTATTTCGTGTGTGTGTGTGTGTGTGTGTGGCACAGTTGTGTGTGTGTGTGTGTGTGTGTGTGTGTGTGTGTGTGTGTGTATTTAGGACTACTTTTGCTTTGTGTTTTATTTTGGTAGGAGCTGCATTACAAAAATGTAGAAAACTTGATTAACGATTCAGGCTAGAAGTTGAACATTGATCTATGACAGTTGGTCACTGACTGATTCAGCAAATGTAAATCAATCATGGAAAAAAATTCACTGAATAAAATTCAGTGAAAAGCATAAAAAAATGGCCCCATGGTAAAGAGAGATAAAGTCCTTATTGTGTATCAAAAGACATGTGTTCGATTAGGTGTCATGAGCACTGGAAGTGTTGCAGGGGGAAGGTGGGAGGGAGCAGCAGATGTCAGCTCACCCATCCTGAGGGGAGGAAGGCATCCTAAAAGGCTGGCTTTAATATGGGCTTGGCCAGGTCTGTACTGTATAAGCAGTGAGACACTCAGGCAGATGGTTCTACTTGCACCTCCCAAAGTCAGTAATCACGGAGCTGCTAAAGCTGCCATAAGGGAACATGAGCTAGGGCACACTCCTTGACAACCAGCATGACACTGCACCAGCATCCTTTTTTTTTTACTACACCACTGTCCTTGATCTCCTCACCAGCTCCAGACTGTGGTCTGATTGAGTCTGGGAGAGGCTAAGGTCAGTCTGTTAGACCCAATGATTGAGGAGTATAGATGGGGGCAGTTGATGGTCAACTGCAGAAGTGTGTGTGTGTGTGTGTGTGTGTGTGTGTGTGTGTGTGTGTAATGCCCCAGGTGCTACATGGTGGTAGGCAGAGAATAAGGCTTGAACCCTGTACCTTGGGCCCAGGTGGCAAGAGCCTGAATTCCCTACCCACCACCATTTGTAAAACTTTTAAAGATTTTTTCCCTTATACTTGTTCTGTTCCTCATAAAATCTGTGGTTTCTGTATTTTTATGTCCTTGCATAGCCAGTAGTACATTGGTACAGTGGTAGCATTGTTGCCTGACAGCTACAAGTTCTCTGGTTTGATTCTTGGCTGGGGTGCCTTACCTTCTGTGTGGAGTCTGTATGCCCTCCCTGTTTTTGTGCCCTCCCATCTTACAAAGACATGTGTCTGTCTGGAGTGTTTCTCCCTGGGCCTCTGTACTAGGTAGCCTTTGTTCCAAGTCAGACTTTCCCGGTTAATAAATGTTAAAAATGACACGCATTTGAATATCAGACTTCATATTCTTCAGAAAGTGCATGGTAACACAAAAGCTTTTATTCTATCAATTTTCTAAGTGTATAAGATGGATATTTGAAAATTGTCCCTATTTTTGGGACTGTATTCCCCCATTATTGGCTTCATCCAGGTTTTGTGCTAAGGTTGAGCGCTATGGTAAGAACTGAATTCACTGAATATGTTTGGGGGCTAAATTCCCCCATTACTGGCTTTGTCCAGGTGTTTTTTGCTAAGAGGATGAGAGCTATGGTGAGAACTCACTGAATGTTTGGGGGGCTGTATTCACCCATTATTGGCTTTGTTCAGGTGTTTTGTGCTAAGAGGTTGACAGCTGTGCTATGGTGAGAACTGAATTCACTAAATGGTAGCCATTTAAGTTTCTGTCTTCCTCTTTCACAAAATAGCTGATTTGGCATAGTGGTATGTTGCTCTGACTGTTTTGCACAGGGTCCTGGGCTTAAGGCTTGGCAGTGAAATGTATGGTGGTAACGCAGCATTTTATTCTAGCAACTTTCCAACATTATACAGGCAATGTTTAAAATGTGTCCCTGGTTTTTGGGCTTCTGCCACCCCCCCACCCCCACACACACACACAATAAACTTTGGCTTTTTTCAGATTTCTTTGTGCTGCAAAGTTCAGAGATACAACTGAGTGAGTAGATTTTAGAAGGAGCTGAGAGCTGCAGGGGAGCAAAAGTTTAGTGCTGCTTATGCTGCGTCTGCTTGCATTGTTAATAGCACAACAGGTAGTATACTTGCTTTTGATGCAGAAGGCTGTGGGTTCTACTCCCACAGTAGATAGATGCATTTCTGATACTGTACTGTGTTGTAAAAGGGGTGGATGCGAAGATACCTAGTAACTATCAACCTGTTATCAATTTGCCATCCATTCCCTATTGCAATATTGCTAGCTTATAATTTTTTTTAGTGTAAGATAGGCAATTTATTCCTCAAGGGTAATGGGCACTTTATTTGTAGATGAAACAATGAAATGCAAAGTTGTTTGCTAGCAGCAACCTCTTTATTAGTTACAGATCTCTTTAATGTGGAATTATTTAGATGACTTTTACTTCTTCAGAGATTATGCATATGTACTGATACTGGTGGACTGTAGAAGTTTGAGTAGACTTTTATGATGGAAATGCTCTGAATTGGGCAGTTTTGTCATTACTGGTGCATGCATTTTGTTTCATTGTTTACTGGAAAAATTTCAAAACAATAAAATTAAAACACCCTCTAAAAATGTACTTTATTGTACAAGGAATATAATTTAATACAATCAGGAAGGTGTATGAAAGAGCATGTGTATGTTTCGTGTGCAAGGGGCCTGTGATTTGAAAACAGCCCAAACCAAAGTTAATCTGCCACTGGCAAAATGTATTTTCTTTGAATGTGGATTTCAATGCTGTTTCAGTGATTGTGAGTTTTCAAGGGCAGAGAAGTTTTAATGCTAAGTCTGTTCTCATTGTGAGACTGCATTGCTTTGTTTAGCAGAGATGATATCTATTAGTGTTTGCACTGCAAAATGCAAAATAAAACCTTTAAATGAAGTCCAAATCATTGCAGAAGTAAAGCAGTATGCACATTAGTGTTTATGGTAAATGGAGTGAAATAGCCAAGTAATGGTTCATTGAAATGGCTGTAGGGGGGGGAAGCTCCATTCTACCATGATTTTGTGAGGGGGTGAAGGGCAGCAAACCCAAAGACAGCCCCGGCTGAACTATACCTTTCAACTGTCCAGATTTTTGCTTCTTATTTTTCGTTTGTTCCTCATAAAATTTGTGGTTTTCTGTTACATAATTTAGGAATGAAGTCACTAAATAATGACAGACACTGAGTTTGACTTCATAACCTTCAGAAAAATGTATGCTAAATCAAGACCTGTTATTCGATCAAGTGTCTCAGTTTATACAAGAGCAATTTTTAGTACTGTTTATATGTTCCCCCCATGTATTTGGCCTTGTCCAGATTTCCTGCATTAACAGGTTGAGAGGTACATGCAAATAAATTGCTTTATAGAATTAGGCATATCTAAACAACCTCTCAACTGTCCCCTGATTTTGGCTCAAAATGTTGCTCTTCCCCTAATAATCCCTCCGCAAAATGGCAACTTTGGAAGAAAACATGGAGGGTTTACAATTAATAAATAACTGTAATAATCAGTTATAGATTACTTTTATTTCAGAAATGCATGTAGATTCTTTTATTTTGTCAGCTGCTCAAGTTAGCAGTACTAATATTAAAAAGTGTCCCTTCTTTGACAGGTTCCCAGCTGTATTGTGTGGCTATTTTATATTTTTGAATCACATTTTTGGTCCATTTTTCATAAAATTGTTTTTTTTTGGCAAATTAGTGGCAAATCATTAAAGACTAAAGTTAGAAAATAATGACAGACATTTCAGTTTCAGATTTCATACCCTTCAGAAAATTCATACTAATGCAAGACCTACTATTCCATTATCTTTCTAAGTTTATAAGAGCAAGATTTAAAAATTCTCCTTTGTCCCACTTCTATGTATGGCTTTGTCCAGATTTCTTGCTCTGAGGTTGAGAGGTATGACAAATGTGTCAGGGCCATCACAGTCAGCCAGAGACATTTCAAATTGTGACATACTTGTTGCACCCCCACCCCCATGTAGTGACTCTGGATGTGTCCAAGCAAGGCAAGGAGCAGTTATGCAGTGTAAATGTGCAGACTATCCCCCCATCCAAGGTAGACACAAGTACTACAATGGCTTTTCATCTGTCCTTGATTTTGCAGAATGTTCTGGTTTCTGTCATATTTTTATACAGTTGATTTATGCTTATTATTCAGAAAGTGCCTGTTGCTCTGTGTTTAAGTAGCAGTGCTTTAATGACCATCTGGTAAGCTTGTCTGAGACTAAGACGCAAGTAAGTTTTAATAAGCATACTGTTAAAGAGTTGCCAACATTGAAAGCCTTTCTGTTGTTGCCATGCAGAGAATACTTACATAACTAGATAACATATAAGCCTTGGGTATTGAAATGTATATGACAGCATTTGTAATAAAGGACAGGATTACATTATTTTAAGAGCTCATTACAGGCTTTACCTGCAAACTAAACAGAATGCCAATCTATCATGTGCGGTCCATATCCTGTGCAGTAATCCTTTAAGCAATGTATGTTGAGCTTGTTTCCTCTTTGCTTTTCATTTTTTACTATGATCATGTTTTCCCCATGAAACAAGTAGATAGTTGTTGTCAGGCAGCAGGTCTTTTTGGATAAGAAACATTTTTACAAGTGGGGGTATCACAGAGATTGCTACTTTCAGCATGTTACTTGGTACTTTAATAAAGCTGAATATAAATTATAATTAGAACTTGAGTACAAGGAGAAGTGGTTTGAGTTGAGTGCTGCCTGTTATTCTTATACTTGATTTTGACTAGCATTCCAGTAATGTATTTAAAAAGTAATTTATTTTTTCATGCCACACAACCTTTTTGTTTCCATCTAGATATTAAGTAAGCTGTCATGCAGCCAATGGATTGAAATATGTTTTTTCTTCTACACTTCATTTTGTCTTGATTGGGCTCTCATAATGATGGTTTGGCACCCAGGGCAGAGTATTAATTAAAGTTACAGTTTTTGTGGTTTTGAGCATAGCTCCTCCCCGTTCTAGTTGGCCACACCCATTCCCACTGACTCCACCCATTCAGCTATCTCCTGCAGCCCCCCCTTTGATTTGAAGTCACCAGCCGCCACTGGGAAAAACTTTTTTTAATCTACAAAATATGTTCATTATTAAATGGTACTCCAGCTCCTCTAACACTACATCATGTATCAAAAATATAGTGATAATGGAGGAATTTCAAGATGGTGGCAGACTGAGTAACATGCTCATTATATCTCTCCCAGAATGAAAATGCAGAAATAGTTTAAAAAGCCAATAAAAGTCATCAGGCTAGGTAAAATATAGTTAGTGTCTAATATATACATGGTCTGGATGCCAGCAAAGAATGGATCTGGAAAATGAAAAAATCAACCGGAAAAGAAGAAAAAGTTCTGATTGGGAAGAATGCTGCAGCCACCCAGCAAAAAGCTGCTCAAGTTTTAGCTTTAGTGCAGGACATGGATTCTTGTACCATAGAGAAAAAATAAATGAAATCAAATGCACTCATATATGTTTAAAATAAGTGAGACATTTCTGGGAAAATAAATATATATATATATATATAGATATATATATATATATATATATATATATATATATATATATATCTATGTGTGTGTGCATAAAAAATATATAAGAGCACTAAACCACGGCTAGATAAAACACTACTTTAATATAACTGAATACAACGGTGAGCACGTTCGCAGTCAAGCTGTTTCATCAGACAATTCAAACAGAATAAATCCATGCATTTAAATATCCTTTTAAAAGTGTAACATCACATCAATTCAACATTTAAAGACACAGCACAAAAAAACATCATATAAAAAGTATATAAAATATCAACATATAGTAGTGCAATACCTATATAACTAAAGATAAAAATATGAATCTATATTAAAAAATTGATATATAAAAAACTTCTCATCTATGTAAAGGTCTGTTTACCAATACAGGTTGAATAGATAACTTGTCATTGAGTCCTTTACCCATATTCGCCCTCATCCTGATAATCCATTTATATAAAGCTGTGGTTGGAAAAATGCTGCAGCCACCCAGCCAAAAGCTGCTCAGGTTTTAGCTTTAGTGCAGGACATGGTTTCTTGTACCGTAGAGAAAAAAATAAATTAAATCAAATGCACTCATATATGTTTAAAATAAGTGAGACATTGCCGGGAAAAATATATATGGATCCCCTACACTACACCGACACACCACAAACCAGACAGCCAAAACACCAACATCACACAATACCGACAGCCCACATTACCGAACACCATAACACCAACTCACAAAACAGACACAGAAACATCAACGTAAACCACACCAAGCATTTTTATACACTACTACACAAAATTACACACAAACTAAACTATCACAACTAAAACAAGACCGTACCTGCAAATCACACACTTCCCACTACACCGCAACAACCCATAACGCCATTACCCACGTAACTCTCACATCCCATTAACCTACCCAATACCTACATAAAACAATTAAACCTATACAAAACACTTACGCAAACTACAATATACCCTACTGTACTCGTGGAGGGCTGCACCCTCCCCCCACAGCCCCTACTTATATATACCAACTCCGAGATCGCACTACAGTGAGGAAAGGGCACATTTCCCGATCCTAACTGTATCACAATCTCACCATTTAGACTTAACAATAAGACTTCCTGGACTCCACTAGGCAACTGCTGTATGTGGGGAATTTGTCAGTGAAATACCAAGTTGTTATTCTGGCATTTCGGCATTCTGTGCTGTCGGTCTTCTGGTACCGATATTGTGCTTGTCGGTTAAGTGGGCTGTCGGTCTAATGAAGTAGACCCATAGATATATATATATGGATTCACTTTATAACCTCGAAATGCTGAAATATCGAATTTCAGTATCTTGAGACTATAAAAACCGAATCCACAAAACACCGACAAAAAACGCGAAACCACATAACCGAAAACACAGCACACACTACACTTAACATACAACACAACACCCACATCAAAACAAACAAAAAAACAACACACATACACAACTCACACACACATAAGCAGAGGGGCAAGCCCTCTACTTCCCTACTTATATATACTAACTCCGAGATCGCACAAACACAACACAAAAGCTCACTCACACACGCACATTCTCCAATCCCTCACACACATTCTAACTCCCACTCAAAACCCTTACAAAACACTCACTTACCTGACAACACCTACATCCACACATGGCACCGCGCACCACCAAAACACACACCCGGACATTACGTAGCGTAACTTCATAACCGCGAATTCGACATATTTTCGAGATATATTCAAATTCGCGATTATGAACGTTCGCTATTTGTAACATTCGACTTTATAGCTTCGAGATGCTGAAATTCGACATTTCAGTATTTTGATGTTATAAAGTGAACCCATATATATAAATATATATATATATATATATATATATATATATATATATATATATATATATATACATACACACACACACACACACACACACACACACACACACACACACACACACACACACACACACACACACATATAGGGTCTATATCAGACAATCGAAGTTTCAGAACTTCGAACACCATGTGGTCGACCCCATATGATCGAAGTTCTGAAACATCGAATATCTGATAAAAAAAAGAAAAACAAAAAAAACAAACGTAACTAAGCAGGGGGGAAAGCCCCCCTGCTTAAACCTTTCTTTCCTTTTGTTTTTTTTTAATTTTTTGATGTTCTGCAACTTCGATCACTAGTATTCGATGTATAGTGATTCGAAGGTGTAGAACTTCGACAATTTAATATAGACCTATATACCAATCAAATGACAAAAGGCAGGTAAAAAATTGAAGCTTTGAGAAGCCATTCAGATACATATACATACAAATATTTTCAGGGGTGGGTAATAAAGCCCTTCATGCATGCCAATATTAAAAAGCCATACTCATAATTATAAGTGTCTATGTTGTTCTTAAAAATATAAAAAACTACTGCTTGCTTTATTACAATCTGGCAGTCTATGCCACAATTAGTACATTTCTCATTCCTAGATGATCTTCCACATTGGTCATCTGATAATACTCTATTACTTTTTAATATCACCAAACATTCCCAGAGGTAGCTGTCTCTAAATACCCTATATAACTGAATAAGGTTTCCACTTAACTATCTATATGAGAAACTGTACAAGTTTAAATATTTTAGTCTTTCATAATAACTTGCATTCCCACATCCATGGATGCCCTTGGTGTATTTCTGTTGTACTCTTCCCAATTTAATCATGGTTGTTTTCCTAAAAGTTTTCCATATTGTTATTCCACACACTAGTTTTTGTCTAATGTAACTTACAAACATTTAATCACTTCTGATTTCCTAGATTTTATAATTTTTACAACATAAAGTTCTATAACTACCATTAACCAAATGATTGATACTATTATAAAAACTCAGTGTTTTACCCAAACACCTAGGTCCTTAAATGACTCGATAGGTTCAATCACTGTGTATTATATTAAATATTCACCCTTCAGTCTATGTTTCCCAAATCTGACATGATTAACTTCGGATGTATTTATCAGCATATTCACAGACTATTGACCGGGGGGGGGGGTTCTAAGCCTAGCCAAGTGTTCCTGAAAGAATAATGATGATGTCCTGTATCCAAATACGACATTTAGGACCAGGCATTCATAAGCTACTTCTGTCCATAAGGGACATGGGTGCCAGGCCTGGTGTAAATTTTCTATTAGCCATCTAATGGTCTAGGTTGCACTTTAAACAGGGTGTTCCACAGGAGGGACAGTCTCTGGCATACATAGCTAACTCTCCAGCATATTCTGTTTAAGTCACAGACATTCAAGTCCCTAGACCTTGTACTTCTGGTGCTCTTTGACTTACGAATATGCAGGAGATTAATAAGTGTGTGATTTGCAGATAACTTGTAAGCCAGGCATAATGTCCCTGTGCCTAAATGTTCAATTTAGGCAAGTTATTTTGCAGATGTGGCCTCTCTGTAACATATGTAAACAGCTTACCCATTTTCAAGTTATCTGCATACATAATGTAGAAGGCCTCGGATGAAAAAGATAGATCTGAAAGATACAACTTAAACAGAGCCCAGTGGACACCCTGACTGTAACCTAGAATTTCACCAGTCCAGCTGCTGTACACTTGCCACATCCTATTTGCAAGTCATGCAGCTATCCATCTTATCATGATTACATCAATACCAAGTTGTTCTAAATTACTGATCAGTGTTTTAAGTATGACCCTATCAAAGTCTGAAGTTGAAGTTATATACTTTGAATTGCATCACAATTTTTCATTTATAGCTATTATATTGTTATAGAACATCATGTTACAGGTGGTTATAGATCTATTTTCAACATATGAATGTTGATATATAGTTTTAAGTCCCAACCTTTCCAATTCTGAAAATATGTTATCCAAAATAATAGTTTCCATTGTTTTCTACAACAAGAAAATGAACTTATGAGTTTGTCCTATTCCTCTTTCCCTTAAAGACAAGTTTACCAAGCACATTTCATCAATTTTGAGGGACCTCCCCATACGCAAATGATCCAGTGATTAACAGATATAATGGGACTATAAGTAAATGCTGAAGTGTTCTCGCTTCATTATTATGAATTCTGCCTCCTCCTCATGCTTTACTTGAATCCAATTAGTTTTGTTCTTTTTCAATGCAACCTAAATTTAATTTCAGTATCTGAAGTTAGTTGTACAAGTTATCACCCCTTTGTGAAGCCATACTGATTTGTATACCATTTTGCAAACGCATCTATAATCCGTTGTGTTTGAGCATAAATTTTGAAATGTACATACTGGTTATCTATTTTTATATTTTTATGTCTTTACTCTTACCACATTGTGTGTACTTATAAAACAGTTTCCTATTATGCTCAACTTCTTTATCTATTTATCATTTTTGGCAAGGTTAATCCTACTAGGATAGTAGCTTCTTTCTCAGGGGAGACCCAAGGTGGTATTTATACTTTTAGGGAAAATTTGGCCAGGACTCAGGGAAACTTCCTCGACTCTCTTCAACAGGTGGCATGGGATCTTATTCATCCGCCTCAGCTACCACCATCTCAAGTAGATGAGGCCTCAGTTTAACATCTCATCTGAAGAATGGCACACCGAAGAATGCAGCAGCCCCCTTATGCCGCACTATAGTATCAGCAATCAATACACATGGTTTAGGAATAAAACCCACAGACTTCTGCACAAAAGGCAAGTGTGCTACCTGTTGCATCTCACACTAAGTTTAATTTGTCTGCCCAGTTTTTTTTTTTATTTTTCAACAGTTTTCAAAGTTATAGTTTGACCTCTTTTCCATTTCTTATATTTTTTGTCTCTCATCTTAAGTATCTTGTTCTTATGGAAACTAAACTTGTATGCCTAGATCCTGATGTGAACATTTTTTTTTTATTATTTTCAATCAAATAATTTCCCTTTCAGAACTTGTTAAATTTCTTCTGCAGTTTTTCAAATGAATGCATCACTCCAATTAGTTTCATGTAGTCTGTTATTAATCTTCTCTACACTCACTGGTTTAGATTTCAGTTTCGTAGAATTATCTATTACTAATTTAATCTTCATGACCCTATAATGACTGCACATCAAATGTGGTAAAACTTGACATGAACTAACAAGTCATTTTCTTTGGAACACAATGTCCAATATGTTCTGTTCCCTGCTTTTTTTTTTTTTTTTAACAATCTGAACGATATTGTTTTTCTGAACAAATATGTAAACAATTTCCTTATTAATGTTAAATTAATATTATTCTTGTCTGTTTCTAGTACAATTAAGTACATAGCCACTATTTTCTCAACTGTGTTTCATGCAAGAAATGCATGAATTCCTCTTGGTCATCTGCCCTTGACGTTGGTGGTCTATATACTCCAACAATTGTTATACATTCTAGGGTTGTCTTTACTGCCACAGCTAAACAACCTACAGTATTGGTGTTATCATCAAACGTGTAATAATCACACGTATAACAATTTTTAAATTCCTATGATAACGTCACCCAATTTTTTTGTTAGAATTTATTACTGTAAAAACTTTCTTACACTGACAGAATTGGTTTCTAGCCATTATTCTTTAACTATGTTTCAAAAACAATAAAATTAACCTTCCAGATAAAATAAATAAATTATATGTGACCAAAATTGGACTTGGATGCTCTACACATTTCCACTTTTCAAATTGGACAACTTTTTCATGTAGATATTTACTCAAAAAATATTTTCAGTCATGCTGACCTGATTCTTCTTTTTATACCTGATTTGTGAAAAATACATCCCAACACCTGTAAAAGCTATGCTAGTACATTATGGTAAGAGTGCTGTACGTTCCCTACTAACACAGAGTCCTTGAAGACAAGATGATGTGTATCAACTTAAATAAAAACAGCTCCATACTTCATTACATAAAGTAATTCTAAGGCCCTTCCTCATAACACTATTCAATATTAATTATCCTTTCTGCAAAAGTTAAGTATCAGTTCTTCTGATAATCGAATCTCCATTTACTAGTATTTAATTTTCTAACCAGATGTGAAGAATCTCCCAATTCTAATTCAGTAACATCCTCTTTTTCAGTTGTTTCAGAGAAATGATCGTCACCACTAGTCTTATTAATCTCTCTATTTTTATTGCTTATTTCATCTGCAAGAATACAATTTTCATCCAGCTGCTTTTGTACTTTCACGGTTTGAGCCAAGTTGTCAACTTGGGTGGCTCCTCTTTTTTCTTACAGTAATGTTCTTCAATCTTACCTAGCTCAATTACAATTTCTTCCTTTTAACCTGCTCCTTGCCTATTTTCCCTCTCTTCTCTGTTGGAAAAATGATGTCATTTTCTGTAGGCTTATTGAACAATGTTATCATTCACTGTAATCTGTGTGTTACATGAACAAGGCACTGTCCCTTTCAGTATATAGTCTTTTTGTACTACAGACAGTAATCTATTTATTTTTCTTGCTAGTTGCTTGTTGCAGATTTTTTTTTCACTTTCTTCCACATGCTGTGAATCCTCAGATTGCTGAATATGTATATCCTGAATTCCAAAGTTGTCATCGGTATTATCATGTTTAATAATAAGTGTTGAGTGATCTTTAATGACAGTAGACACTTGCTCTTTGCTGATTACTTATCTCATCAGCTCAGTCATTAATATATGTAAGAAGTACAATGATCTTCATTAAGGCTAGAGTTACTACTAACAGCAGTAAGCAAACTATCCGAGTTCTGACATGAGGAACACGTCTCCAATGTTATCAAGCATTACCTTTATATATATATATATATATATATATATATATATATATATATATATATATATATATATGTGGCATTAATGCACTGTACAATAAATTTATACTTAAGCAAATCAATAATGGCATACTCATTTAAGGAATGAATTTTCAGCTACAAACGATTAAAGAATTTTAAGAAAAATCAAACTTCGGTTCCAGAGAATACAAAGAAATTAAAAGAATTAGTAACTTCAGTCAAGCTATATGACGAAATCACACAAAAATGCAACGGAATATTAAATTAGTAGTAAAAACACCGCAACACACCCACAAGATAAATGCTTTGTTGCAAAAGAAGAAATTAAACTCCAGAATTATCGTAGTGGTAATGAAGCACCCAAGTTCTACAGGAGGTTTAAAACCAAGAATAATTTTATTGTATCAGATATCCAGTAAGCGCTTTCGCTTAAAAGCTTCCTCAGACTGTCAAGCATTAACACAAAATCAAGATTCTTATAAAGAAATTCACAAATATTAAAACCAATCATAACTGAGTACAACTTAACAGGTAAAAAGTTTTTAAAGGTATACTTATGAGTAGTGAACATGTATAAATATATAAATTCAACAAAAGCTCCAAATACTCAGTTTTACAATAAATACATACAAGTAAAATAAGAAGATATGTACTCACCATAACATTCCATCTGAGTAGGTGGCTTCATTTGTCTGCAACCTGTGGGTCTTGGATCCGATATCGGATCCGAGCCGGACTATTTATACAGCTATGGATCCGAGCTCCTCCCCTCACCCATAATCCCCTGCCAACCCCAAATGACCTCAGATCAAGTTTGCCCTCCTATATATACCTAAAAAGGTATCTCAACAGGAAAAGGCAGGAATAATACCACAAACTAACTCTTCTGAAGGCCAGGGGGAAGGAGGGGGGGGGGGGGGGGATGGTTGCAGACAAATGAAGCCACCTACTCAGATGGAACATTATGGTGAGTACATAACTTCTTAATCTGGAGTAGAGACTTCATTTGTCAGCAACCTGTGGGACAGAGTCCCCAGCCACCTGAATCTTGGGAGGCCATCATGGAAGGATGTTCCGAAGCACTGTGGAGCCAAAGGATGCTCTCCCTCTGGAAATGACGTCCAGTTTGTAGTGGTTAATAAAGGTATGAGATGAGGCCCAAGTGGCTGCTGAGCAAATATCATCCAAGGGGACTCTAGATCTGAATGCAGTAGAAGTAGATATGGAGCGAGTGGAATGTGCACGAACCCTTTGAGGTGCGGGCCTCCCAGAAGCCTCATAAGCTAGAAGGATACATTGGGAAATCCAGTGTGATAAGGTGACCTTCGAAATGGCTTTACCCAAACTGAATTTGGCAAAGGAAATGAGCAGCTGATCAGATTGTCTGTGACCAGCAGTCCTATGAATATAGAAACGCAGCTGCCTGTGCACATCAAAGGAATGCAGCTTGTATTCACCTTTATTTTGATAATTAGGGAAGAAAACAGGAAGGTTAATGGACTGATTGATATTGGTTTCTGAGGCCACCTTAGGCAGGAAGGATGGATTGGTCCTGAGGTACACTCTATCCTGATGAAAAACCAAGTAAGGGGGTTTTACAGAAAGAGCTTAAAGTTCCGAAACTCTTTTCGCAGAAGTGATGGCTAACAGGAATGCTGTTTTCCAAGACAGGTATTTAAGATCAGCCGAGGCAGCAGGTTCAAAGGGAGAAGCAGTCAAGGCCTGAAGAACTAGCGATAGGTCCCAAGGGGGTATGGCTTCTTTGATAGGGGGTCTGAGCAGAAAAGTACCCTTGAGGAAGGTTTTACATAGTTTAGCTGACATCAGAGGACCTGTCTCGTGTCCTACATGGTAATGGGAGTTGGCTGCCAATTGTACCTTGACTGCCGAACAGCTAGCCCCTTGCTGAAAAAGCCCGGTAAGGAAGTCCAAAATGGATGTTAGTGGAGCAGTGAAGGGGTCCAGATTATGATATTCCGCCCAGACGGAGAAGCGCTTCCATTTACTGTGGTAAATCTTCCTGGTGGAAGGTTTATGCGCTGCCACCAAGATGGCTTTGACTGGTGAAGAGATACCAAGAGTCCTAATTAAGAGTGGAACTGGAGCAGCCAAGCTGTCAGCTTCAGGTTGTCCAGATTCGGCGTTGGTAAGCCTGATGGGTGGGATATCAGATCCGGGCTGGGATCCAGAATCCAGGGAGGATTCACCAAGTGAGACCACAGGTAAGGGAACCAAGTTTATCGAGGCCAGAATGGGGCAATGAGGATCATTTTGCTCCCCAACCAAGAGGCTTTCTGTAACATCTTTAGCATCAGGGGTAGAGGAGGATAGGCATAAAGTAGACCGGGCGGCCAAGCATGCACTAGAGCGTCTCTCGGGGCTTCCCCTGGTGGGTGAATCAGGGCAAAGAAGCTGTCGCATTTCATATTTGAGGGAGAGGCAAAAAGATCGCAGCAGGGTTGCCCCCATTTTGCAAAAATCCGCTTCACTACTCGGGAGTTGAGAGACCACTCATAAGGGGAAAGAATAGTGTGGCTGAGTTTGTCCACCAGAATGTTGGACCATCCCGGAATGTGCGTTGCGATCAGAAAGCGGTTGGTGGAGATCGCCCATTCCCACACTCTCATGGCCTCTCGGCAGACAGGATAAGACCTGGTTCCCCCCTGTTTGTTGATATACCAGACAACTGACATGTTGTCCGTCTGTATCGCAATAGTTCCTACGGGAAGAAGGTTGTGAAATGTTTGCAACACCAACAGCACTGCCCTCATCTCCAGAACATTGATATGCCGGGAGGTCTCTGTGTCGTTCCATGTGCCTTGGACTGTTCTGCCTGAGCAATGCCCCCCTCACCCGAGGCGAGAAGCGTCCGTGGTCACCGTGATGAGAGGAGGTGGAGCGCAGAAGTGGCGACCTGTATGGAGGTCTGGGGAATGAAGCCACCATTACAGGGCCCTCCTGCAAGCCTTGCTGACAGAGACAGGGTGATTGAGAGGAAGAAGCTGAAAGGACCATTGTACTTGGAGGGTCCACTGTAGTACCCTCATGTTTAGGCGAGCGCATGGAAGGAGTGTTATTGCCGCTGCCATAGAGCCCAGTGCCCTCAGGGCCAATTCCGTGGGAGGAGCTTCTGATTGGAGGATGGCCCGCACATGTAAACTCAGATTCTGTAGTCGTTCCGAAGTGAGGTAGGCTCGCAGACTTCTCGTATCTAATCTGGCCCCTATGAAGTCCATCACGTGTGTCGGAGCAAGGGAGGATTTGTCCATATTGATTGCGATGCCTAACTGGGGGGCTAGGCGGAGAAAGAAATATCTGGCTGAGCAGAGTAGATGCCTTGTTGGGGCGGTCAGGAGCCAGCGTCCAGGTACGGGAAGACCTGCATTCCCTGAAGTCTCAGGTGGGCCGCTATCACTGCTAAAACTTTGATGAACACCTTGGGGGCTGTAGTGAGGCCAAAGGGAAGGACCCTGAACTGATAGTGGCTGGCTCCCAGCTGAAAGCGGGGAAACCTCCTGGATAGTCTGTCCATTAAAATGTGGTAGTACGCATCCTTGAGGTCTACTGAGCACATCCAGTCGTTCTCCCGCAACAGGGGGAGAATGGATTGAAGAGTGACCATTCGGAATTTCTCCTTGGTTACCGACAGGTTCAAGAGGGAAAGGTCTAGAATTGGTCTCAGGTCCCCCGTCTTTTTTGGCACCAGAAAGAACCTGGAGTAAAACCCTAATCCGAGCTGGTCTGGGGTATGGGTTGGATGGCCCTTTTTTCTAAGAGCTGCTAGATTTCTGTGGCTGCAGCCTCCCTCTGATCGGTTGGTACATCGAGGAGGTTCTTGAGTCTGGGAACATGTAGCATAGGGATTTTGTAACCTCTGGATATAATCCGAAGCACCCAGCGGTCTGACGTGATGGACTCCCATGCTGCCAGATGTCTCGAGAGGTGCCCCCCTCGACTGCCTCCAGAGTGGAACAGTCGGGCAACCTTTCAGGGCTATTGCGTGGGCCGATCAGAGAAGGATTTATTTATTTTACATTTATTGACCGGGCTAGTCTAGCTGGATATATATCCATTTTCAGTACAGGCCCGGGGAGAAAAGCTCCACACAAATACAACAAAAACAATTCTCTGGACCCAAAATTTCTCAGTGCCCCTCTGCCTCTAGGGCGGCGTCCTCCCTGTCCTCCTCTGCCACGTAAGGACTGGTTGTCCGGTGCAGGTTGGGAATGTTGCGATTTCCAGAACCACATCTTCTTCCGTCCATTTTGGTTCTTGGAAAAGGACCTCTGGGGAGCAGAGAAGCAGACTCCGACGGCAGACAACATCTTTCTGTCCTTCTCACTCTGGACAAGTGTCTCGCGAACGGTCTTGCCAAACAAAGCAGAACCATCAAAGGGGGCATTTGCAAAGGACGCCTTGAAGGGCTCCGCGAAGTCACAAAGTCGGAGCCAGGCCTGGCGTCTCATAATTAGGCCCGCTCCGGTACCTCTAGCGGCTCCCTCAGTTGCGTGAGACAACAGCCGCATAGAGGTATTAGAAACAGATCTCAGAGTGGCCATACGAGTGGAGTACAATTGCTTGTCCTCCGTCGACATGGACTCCAGGGGGGGAAGCAGCGTATTCTTTAATAAGATCCCGCTGCATCCTGATGACGTGCCACATAGTTCAGAGACCTTACTGAGAAGGTCGCTGAACTGAATACCCGCTTCCCAAGGCGATCCATCAAGTGAGACTCCTTGCTCGGAGGATGGACCGAGGGGCTCTTCTGAGCTAGTTCCCTCTTAGTGGCTGCCGCCATCAACATGGCATCTACAGGGGGACCCTTGCTCCAGTGGGGCCGGTCTGCGGGGGGGGGGGGGCTCAAAATCCTTTCCAGGCACTTGGGGATTGGCTCCACAGTGTCTGGCTCCTTCCACGTCCTGGTGGTCACAAGGTCCACCGGGGGGTCGGCCGGAGGGGACACCCAAGAGGTAGACTGGCCTGCATGGAATGCCTCCAGGAACACGGACTCGTCGGAGGAAGCCTTGGGGGCAGACCACCTCCCCCTGAGCCTGAGCATTTCCATGATGTCTCCAAAGGAGACATCCTCAGGGGGTGACCTTGGGGAGCCTTCCCCTTCATCCAAATCAGTGTCCTCTGTTAAGGACTCTGGGGAGTCCACGTGCCTCCTCTTACACTTATGCTTGAGAGGAACTTCCTCGGGGGGGCTGTCCGAGGGTGTCTCACCAGCAATGCCCTGTTCCAGAAGAACAAACTGTGACCTCAAAGCAGGCTGTCCCTGTGGCCGGGTGATGGAAGCCTGACCCAGCAGAGAGGGAGTGCAGGGCAGAGCCGAGACAAGGGCCGGAGGTCTGGATGCTCTCGACAGAGCCCTCTCCACTACATCAAAGGCCGAGGGGGAGCCGCTCTCCCTGGGCTCCGAGAGCTGACTCCCACTCGGATCCGATGAAGGGATCGGAACCGGCGCCGAGACCGTCGGATCCGAGGGACCAGTGTTCTCTGACCTGGACAGAGCCGAAGGCACACTGAATCCCTCGAATCCGAAGCTCGGGCCACGGCTCCGAGAGGTCAGATCCGACTATGGACCCGACAGACTCGAGGGTAGGGTCGGATCCGAAGTACCCAGTACTGTCAGCGCCGACCCACCCCCGGCTCCAAGCGCTCCGAACCCGGAAAGCGGGTCGGAGAAGGAGCTATCGGAGCAAAAAAGGGTGTCGAGCTCCCCCCCCGAAGGGGGGGAGGCAGGAGCACTCCCATATGCAGCTGGGCCTGGATGAACCTTCTCATCATCTGGTCCAAGTCTGCATCAGTAAGTGGATCTCGACGAGGCCACCGAGGCAGGCCTGGAGTGCCACCTCGATGACCTCGACGGAGATCGGGTCTCCTCCTCCTCCGGTCCCAGGGAGAAGCAAGGTGATCGGAGCCGAGGTGGAGGAGACCTGGAAGCCGTGGAGGGAGAAGCCCGCTTAGCTGGGGGGGGGGGGTGAAGCGGAGGCCTCGGCCCGCCGCTTGTGGTGCTTCTCCCTCTGTTTCTCCCTCGTGGCCTCCCGGTCCTCCGGCACTTTAGTGGGAGTTTGAATCCCGGCTGGAGGAAGGGGGCAGGAGTGGCCACCACCACAGGCCGAGGAGGTGCCATGGGAATAGCGGAGGCCGAAGCCGACTCCGGGGGCAAAAGTCCCGCCAGGACCAGCTTCGAACTCCACTCTTCCAGTGCCCTGGGGTTGAACCCTGCACAAATCGTGCATCCTGAGGACAGGTGTTCAACCCCAAGGCATCGAACACACCGAGTGTGGCCATCCACTGGGGAGAGCTTATGGCCACATTTGGTGCATTTAGAAAAAATAGGTTTTGGGGCCTCTGACATGCCCCAAAAACTAAGAAACACTACACAAACAAACAAGGCCCCAAACGCAAACACACACAATCACACACTAATGACCAGCGAGGGGAGGGTAACACTAAAAATTAAAAAAAAAACTGACTAAAGGGAAGCCTAATACACACACACTAATTACTGACAGAAAAAAGGGCTAAAGAGATAAAATGGGAACACTTATCTCAATAATCGCCAGGAGCTCAAAATCCAGCTGACACACTCTAGAGCGGCAAACTAGATCTGTGGTCATTTGGGGTTGGCAGGGGATTATGGGTGAGGGGAGGAGCTAGGAGCTCGGATCCATAGCTGTATAAATAGTTGCCGGCTCGGATCCGATATCGGATCCAAGACCCACAGGTTGCTGACAAATGAAGTCCCTACTCCAGATCACAATATAACATGCTTTTCTCCTTATATAAAATATTTTATAATACGTTGTTAAACTATTTCGGTATTCTGCGTTTCTTAAGTAAGGGTTTTATTGTCGCCCTTTCATTCAGCCCATGACCTCAGTCTGCCCTAAGCATAATAATCCAATTATTTTCTTTATACTCTGTGTGGTTCCTAATGTCCCCTTCTCTTATGCTAGATGGAATCAGTTCAAGGACTCTAAACAAAAAATGATGTTCCTCTCCTAAACGGAATACATGTTTGGCCAAGGCGTTATGATTTGATTGTTTCCTAATGTGATAGACATGTTTACGAATTCTATCTCTAAGGACCGTGTTCGTTTTGCCAACATAGAACGATTGGCAAGTCTGGCATATAGCTAAATACACAATGTTTGAGCTTTTACAGGTGGCTTCTATGTTGAAAATGAAGTCCTTATTTAAATCTGGATGGTGAAACCTATCAGACAGTTCAATATAAGAACAAAAATTACATGCTCCACAAGGTCGCATCAAGCCTCTTTTGTCTTGAACATAACGATTAGCCTGTTTATGGCATAATAGTCTCTTTAGGTTCTTTCTATTCTTATATGTAAATCTGGGTTGATCACCTACTATATGATTGATGTCACTGTCAACTTGAAGTACAGACCAGTGTTTACCAAATATTTCTATTAATTCTTTGTTATCCAAAGTATAGAACAAAGGTACCCTAACTGAGTTGAGTCTGCCTGTTTCAACACTGTAGGTATCTACCCTTTGTGGACCAAAGTACGGTGCAGCTGTATCTCTGCGCAAAATTGAAATTTCTGATAAATTATTCAGGATCTCATGTCTGGTATACCCTCTTGATAAAAGTCTATCTGTTAGGCCATCAAGTTCATCAGAGAAACAATTATCCAGGACATTTAACCTAGAAACTATGAGGCCTTGGCCTCTAATCAAATTTCTGAATATGTACCCCGGATGCATGCTTGATCTCAAAAGCAATGAGTTCCTATAACATGATTTGCGATGTACACCTGTATTGATAAGGCCATTTGCCAATTTTTCAACATATAGGTCCAGATATTCTATCCTTGTATAGGACCAATTCATTGTGAACTTTAGACACCCAAACATATTGTTGAGTCCATCATGAAACCTTAGTAAATCTTCTGAGCTACCTCTCCATAATAAAAAGAGGTCATCGACGAAAAATTGGTAGAATAGTACATGTGTCTTGAACTCTTCAGTTCTGCTAAGTATTGTTCCTTCCCAATGGGCTAGGAACATATTCGCATAACTATTCGCACATGGGGTGCCCATGGCAACCCCATGCAGTTGAATATATAGCTCACTGTTAAAGGTAAAGACATTATCCTCTAGAACTTGTTCCAAAAAGTATGCTACCAAATCTATTTGAACAGGTGAAAAGTTACTATATTCAGTTAAATAATCATGAATATATGTATACCCAAATCATGTGGTATTACTGTAAAGAGTGATTGTACATCAAAAGTAAGAAAGAACACCTCTTCTAAAATTGTAATGTCTCTAAGGCAATCATATAAATCAACTAAAACTTGTTTAGAGTCTTCCAAGACTGAAATATTTAGATTAATAATAGGTCTTAGGTGCTTCTCAGCATACACCGAAAGGGGCTCAGTGACCCAGCCACCACCAGCCACTATTGGTCTCATTGGTGGCTCAGCTTTATTTTTATGTATCTTTGGGAGTCCCTGTATTAATGGAATGAGCGGGTTAAAAACGCAAAGATAGTCAAAAGTTTCTTTGGTGATCAAATCTCCTTCATAAACATCCTTTATAGTGTTATATACAGAGCTCATAATCATGTGTACTTCACTAACTGTAATTTTAACATAACAATTAACATCACTCAGCAGGTCCATCACAGAATTAACGTAATGAGAAGTGTCCATTACAATTAATCCACCTTTATCAGCAGGTTTTATGGTTATTAGGTCATTTTTCTGTAAATCTTTCAATGCTAAACTTTCTTTATAATTTAAGTTATACCTTTTCTGAACATCACAGTATCTTCTTAGCTTAACACATGGGAACTAGAGTACCTGATACACCTAGAAGGCTTTAACAAGGTTCACCTCTACCGCTGTTATATTGATGACATTTTTTTTGTGTAGGGAAGGTACCAAAATAGAACTCGATTCCTTCCTTCACACACTTCAAAACAGTATCCCATACCTAGACTTTACAGTCTCAGGCTACAGTAACCATGTCTCATTTCTTGACACCCGAATTTCAATTGACCCACATTCAGGATCAATCAGCTCTAATGTGTTCCGCAAAAACACATACCGCAACAACTTCCTGGACTACAGGAGCCAGCACCCCTTCTTTATGAAGAAGAAAGTGCTTCAGGGACAGTTTATCCATTTGTCCAGATTAATCTCAGATGACAACACTTTCCATACAGAAATCCAGTTCCTTTACAATCTGTTTCTTAACAGAAACTACCCGCCCGCCCCTTTACAATCTGTTTCTGAACAGAGACTACCTGCCTGCCCTGATCTCACAAGTATCCATGGAAGTCGCCCAGTACCACGAGGAGAGATACAGACCCATCCTCACTCATGGTTTTACCCCCAAGCAACCGAGCCACATGGTGACGGGCACGGACAGAAGCTGCAGTTTTCCAGCCCCAATTAGTAGAGATTTGCTCCCTATATAAACATCATTATCAAGAACTGGAATATAATCAGGGCAGAAAAAGTTACCTTTCGAGCCCTTGGCAGCACCCCGACCTCTGCCCACAAGAGGACCAGGATTCAAAGGCAATTTTTCAATAAAACAGAAGCACCCATCCTTAGGAATCCCCACAATGCCGACACACAGACACCCACCTGCAGCCAAACAGGCATGCAGGCATGCAACAGATGTGTAGTATGCCCCTTCATCTACACAGGCTCCAGCTTCACGTTCCAACACATTAACAGAGTTTTTAACCTCGATGGCACCTACAACTGCCACTCTGCTTTTGTAGTTGTAAGTAATTTCTATGTTAAATTGTTAATCGCTATGAAATCCAATGTAACTACTGTCTGTTTATTTTACTGTGGAGTTTTTCTCCCCGGGCCTCCGCTGAAAATGGACCCACGTCCAGTCGGAAACTCCCGGTCAATAAATTAAAATAAATAAATAAATAAAATAAATAGTTTATGCTGCCATCTGCGAGACCTGTGGCTCCTTCTACATAGGAAAGACTGCTCGCAAGCTCTCAGAGCAAAAGAACACCTCAGAGCTAAGTTTTTTTTAAAAAAATACCTTTTCCCCCAAACCCCAAAATTCCCAACCAGTTTAATCTTCTTTTTTTAAAAACCCCCCCCTTAAAAACATTTGGGAACCCTTTAAAGGGGGAAAAAAAAACCCTTTTTTGAATTAACCAAACCCTTTAAAAAAAAGGCTTTTTAAACCAAAGGTTCCCCCCCACCTTTTTTTTTTTTTTTTTTTTTCCCCCCCCCCCCCCCCCCCCCCCCCCCCCAAAAACCTTTTAATATTGGGAGAAAATTTTGGTTGGGGGTTCCCAAAAGGGGCCCGGATTCCTTTTTCAAAAAACAGAAACCCCCACCTTAAACCCAAAACCCACAGAACCCCCAGGGCCCCACTGACACAATTTATTGCCCCATTCAGGTCCAGCTTATTTTCAAACTTTAACGAAACCCTCTGGCCCCTACAACCCCACCTTTTTTGGGGAAAGTTTTGTTAAAGAATTTTTATTTTATTTTTGTTTCTTGAAAATCCATGAAACCGTCTTTTTTTTTAAAAAATTAGTTTTTTTCTCCCTGGCCCTTCTCGAAAAGGACCCAGCCCAGGGAAACCCTCAAAATTTAAAAAAAAATAAAAAATTTTTAAAAAAATTTAAATTTTGCGGGAAATCCGGGAACCTGTTGGCCCCTTCCAAAAAGATTAAAAGCTTTCTCAAAAGCAAAAACAAAAGGGCAAGAAAAAAAATGAATGCACAAAGGAGACACAGCCCCACTTCCCCAAAATTGGTTTTTTTTTGGCAAAATTCCACGTTTTAAAACTTTTTTATTGTTTTAAAATGGAACTTCCCTTAAAAAGTATTTTTTCCCCCCCTGTTTAAAAATTTGGGTGCAAATTCTAAAAATTAAAAAAATAAAAAAAATTTTTTTAATGTCCTCTGGGAATTGGTTTTAAAACGGGCCCTAAAAAAACCCCTCCTTTTGGCCAAAAAACCCCCTGGGAATTTTGAATTCCAAAATTTTTTTCTACATCGTTTTTTTGTAAATTTAAAAAATTTAAAAAAATTTAAAATTTTAAAAAAATTAATTAAAAAATTATAAATTAAAAAAAAATTTTATTTTTTTTTTTTTATATTTTTTTTTAATTTTTTTTTTTTAAATTTTTTTTTTTTTTAATTTTTTTTTATATTATTAAAAATAAATATAAATTTATTATTAAAATTTAATAAAATAAATAAATATTTTATTTTTTTTAAATATATTTTATAAATATTTTATTAATTTTATTATAAAAATATATATAAATAAAATAAATATAAAATTTAAATATAAAAATATAAATATAAATATAAATAAATATAAATATTATATTATATAAAATATTATATATAAATATATATATATATATATAATATAAAAAATATATAAAAATATATATAAATATAATATATTAAAAATAATATATAAAAATATATATATAATAAATATATATATATTATATATAAATATAAAAAAATAAATATAAAAATATATATATATATATATATTATTAATATAAATATATATATATATATATATAAATATATAATATATAAATATATATATAAATATTAATATATAAATAATATATATATAAAATATAATTTTATATATAAATATATAATAAAAATAAATATATATATATATAAATATATATATATAAAATATATATAAATATTATATATATATATATAATATAAAATATATATATAAATATATAAATATATAAAAAAATTATATATAAATAAAATATTAAAATATATATATAAAATATATAAAATATTATATTATAAATATATAAAATATATATAAAATAAAAATATATATACAAATATATGAAATATATAAAATATTTTTAAAAATATATATAATATATTTATATAAATATAAAAATATATATATAAATATATATATTTTATAAATATAATATATATTAATAAATATATATATATAAATATATTATATATATAATATTATATATATAAATTTATATATATAAAAAATATATAAAAATTTATTTTTTTAAATATATATAAAAATATATATATATATAATATATATAAAAATTATTTTTATTTTTTAAATATATTAATATAAATATATACATAAAAATATATAATTATTATATATATATATAAAAACTTTTATCCAAATTTCTCTTTATATCTGACAGTTTTTTCTGTTTTTCAATCTCCCAGCCTTTTTCACAAGTGTATAATACAAAATAAAATGCCTAAAATAAAAAAGCCCTGTAGATAGTATATGTTCAACACATCTTTTTTAAATAATTTTGACATTGTGGTTAGAACCCCAAACAATGTGTATCTGATACATTTTCCCCTAGCATAAATTTTATTAAACCTTTGGGGGAATTTAAAAATTCTAAAATTTGTTATTAAATTTAAAAAAACATGAGCCAAAATTTCATTAATTAAATTTTTTAAAATTTTGATTTTAGATCAAAAATTTTTTCCATTTTTGTCTTTTCCCTTTGTTGTTTGTTGCAGATTTTCAATTGCGGCATCTAGGGGGGATTTTTTTCTCCATAAAAGATAGCTATCCTTTGGCCTTTGTGCTTAACTTTAAAAACTCCTGTTAAGTCATTAATTCTTTGGTTAAATATTTTTCTTCCATTAAAAAAAATTATAAATTTTTATTATTTTTAAAAATTTTAAAATTTTAATTTTTAATTAAATTTTAAATATTTAATTAATTTTAAATTTTTAAATAAATATATATAAAAAAATATATAAATAAAATATATATATATATAAATAATAAATATATAAATAAAAAAAAATATATATATAAATAGATATATAAAAATATATATATGTAGATATTATATATAAAATATATATATAAATATATATAAAAATATATATATAAAAAATTATAAATAATAAAAAAAAAATAAAATTTTAAAAATTAATTAAATTTTTATTTTAATAAAAACCCCCAAAATTAAAATGCCCATAAATAATGATATAAATAAATAAAAAAATTTTACAAAAAGGTATTGGGGAAATTAAAAATTTAAATAAAAAAATATTAATGATAAAAAAAAATCCATGGAATCCCCCTCCAAAAAAAAAGACCCCATAAAACCTCTAAAAAAAAAAATTCCATATTAAAGGGACTTGGTTTTTGTATTTAGGCCTGGGTGGAAACCCCAAATTGCTCAAAAACCCCAAAATTTCTATGAACCCCGGGCTTCCCAAATCGGCAACATTACAAACTTTCCCCAAAGGGAAACCCCAGCGTGACCCCCAACACTAAATGGGGAAAGCTTTTCCTAAAGAAAAAACCATAAGGGAAGGTTCCCCTTTGTAAAAAATGAAATTAAACCCCAAAGGCATTTTAAAGAAAATTCCCCAGGGGGGGTTGGGCAACTTGGGCCCCCCCAAAATGTTGGACCCTGGTAAACCCCCCAAAAGTTTAAAATTAGTCCAAAAGGGGAACAAAATCATAAACAAAGAAGGGGACTTGCAGACATTGGACCCCCCTTTCCCAAGGAAGATCATCCAAATTGGTACTTCAAACATCCCAAGGCCAGTGAAAAGGCGTCCTAACCCTAAAAACCGCACCCCATGGGTTTGTGCTACCAGCTTAAATTAAACCCATAGAAAAGGGGGTTTAAACTCCCAAGGAAGCCCAAAGGGGTTTGGTTCGGCCTTGTCCCACTCACAAGGGTGCCCAGGGGCCCGGTCCGCCCCTAGTTCAATTCTAAGTCGGCCAACATGGGAGGATTTTTGGGGCTACAAAGTTTAGGGACTGCAAACTGGCCAAGTGGAAAGGGGCGGATATCCTTGAAGGGACTCCAAACAGTACCCAGGCCATGGTAAAGGCCCCAGTATAGCTACCGCCGGGCAAGGAAACCCCCAACTCCTATGGTGGAACCTTAAACCAGAAATTTAAACCGGGGGGGCCCCAGGTTAAAATGGTTTTTTGACAACCAAAGGGTTAAAAAGTTCTCTTTGCCCACCGTCAAAGGTTCACACCAGTCTTGGGTCATTGTTTGATTTTATTTTCCCTAAAGTAAAAGCCCCTTTGGATTTCTCCCCCAATTGCAGAATTGGAACCCCAAACCTCCCAAAAAGGAAAAGGGACCCCAAAACGATATCTCCAGAGGAAAAAACCCCACCACAGTGCTTTTGCCAGGGGGCATGGCCTGAATAAAGGCCAAAAATTAAATGGCATCCCCCTCAAAAACCAAATACCAAAACCAAAAGGGGCAAACCTTGCACAAAAAGGGGGCTGGGGAAGTTTACATGGCTTTTTGGGGAATAAAATGGTAGAAAGACCTCACTGGCCTGTTAAAGAGAAATCAACCTGTGGGGGGGAATTTTTTGGGTATCTTTCACTTACAGACAAACTAAGGGGCCAAAATTTTTTCATTATCTAACCAAAAAAAAATTTTGGGGGCATTGGGGGAAAACCCCAAAAATTCCTAAAAAATGGGGTTAAAATTTTTATATAAATTAAAAATATTATTATATATTAATAATTTAATAAAATTAAAATTTTAAATTTTTAATTTAATAAAAATAAATCACCAAAAATAAAAATAAATTAACAATAAATAATTAATAATTTATATAAAAATTATTTAATAAAATTTTTTTAAAATATTTTAAAAAATTTATTATGGATTTTAAAATATTTGTGTTGTAAAATAAAAAATTAATCACAGTTTTTTTTTTTATATATTTATAAATCTTGGGGTTTATATAAATATAATCTTAATTTTATATATTAAATTTATTTTTATAATATAAATACATTTTTTTTTATAACAATTTTTTATAATTTTAAATTTTTAAAAATTGTTTTTAAATAAAATTAATAAAATAATTATAAAATTTATTATTTAATTAATTAATTTTTAAAAAATTTATAATTATATTTTTAAATAATATAATATTTAATTATATAATTATTTTTTTTAAATATAATATTTAATTTTTATAATAATATATTAAATTATTACATTTTTAATTAATATATTTTTTTTTTATATATTATATATATATAAAATATATATATATATAAAATTAATAATATTATATACATATACATAAAACTATAATATTAATATATATATATATATATATATATATATATATATATATATATAAATATATATATATAAAAATAATAAAACACTATTAAAAATATATAACATATTTTTCAAACAACCTTATTTAAAAGTTACAGAACTATATTCAAGTTTATAGAGCTAAGTATATATTCTGTGTTATTCTGTATTATAGAGCTAAATTGTGTGCTTGATATCTGTTTTACTGCTCTGCAAATCTATAGAAAACAGTATATATTTTTTTTTATAATTTGCACATTCCTTACATCTGTGTTGAAAGTGCCCCCCCCTCTTTTCCCTGCCTTGTCTTTCAGCTGATATAATTAAGGTAGTGCAGTGTCCCCTTTTGACAACCTGTATTCAACCTGGAACCTAAGTTTGAGCCCTTACAGAACTATCTTCAATTTAAAGAGCTGAGTATATTTTCTGTGTTATTCGGAATTCTAGAGCTAAATTGTCTGCTTGATATCTGTTTTACTGCTCTTCTATAGAAAACAGTATATATATTTTTTTATAATTTGCACATTCCTTACATCTGTGTTGAAACTGTCCCCCACCCCCCTCATTTCCTGCCTTGTCTTTCTGCTGATATAATTTAGCTAGTGCTGTGTCTCCTTTTAATTAACAACCTGTATTCAAACTGGAACCTTAGTTTGAGAGACAGCCTTACAGAACTATCTTCAAGTTATAGAGCTGAGTATATTTTCTGTGTTATTCTGTATTATAGAGCTAAATTGTCTTTGATATCTTTTCTTACTGCCCTGCAAACCTATAGAAAACAGTATATATTTTTTTTATAAATTGCACATTCCTTACATCTGTGTTGAAACTGCTTTCATTTCCTGCCTTGTCTTTAGCTGATATAATTTAGCTAGTGCTGTGTCCCCTTTTTAATTAACAACCTGTATTCAAACAACCTTAGTTTGAGAGCCCTTACAGAACTATCTTCAAGTTATAGAGCTAGTATATTTTCTGTGTTATTCTGTATTATAGAGCTAAATTGTCTGCTTGATATCTTTTCTGCTCTGCAAATCTATAGAAAACAGTATATATATTTTTATAATTTACATTCAATCTGTGTTGAAACTGTCCCCCCCACCTCCTATTCTTGGTTGTTTTTAAATTTGGTGGTTTTTGGTCCGTGTGATTTGTAAAGCCCTAGGACATCTTTTAATTCTACCTAAAAAACCCCTTTCTGCACTTGCAGTCCTTTTTAATTTAATTACATTTTTCAAACTGTGTGTACAAATTTGCTACATATTCAAGTGTGCCAGCTTGCATGAAAATTGTATTTATTTGCTTTTGCTACTTTTCTCTTGCTTTTACTGTAGTTTTCTTCCTACTTTATTTTTTTCCATCAAAGTTCTCAATTTTTATTACTGCTTGGTGTAACTCATTCTAAGCCTTTTAGTTTAAACACTTGGGCTTCAGACCAGTTGTTTTACATTAGAGGGTTTGTGGTCTGCACTGTAGTGGCAGAACAGGTAGCTTAAATCCTCTAAGTTGGGAACTGCTGATTGAGGGCTCAGTGTCTGTTATTCTAAAAGTATATTAATTCTGGTTTAAGCACTTGGGCTTTCAGGCCAGTTATTTTACATTAAGAGGGTTGTGGTCTGCACTTTGTGGGAGGAGAGGCTGGACTCTGCCCTTCTGAGCTGGGAATTTCTGGTTGAAGGCTTATAGTATGCATATCTGAATTTCTTCTTACTGAAATTGGTACACCTTGTTTGCTGTAGCATAGACTAGATCCAGGCCTGCTGAATCTAGCTTTGTTTGTATAACTTGAGCACTAATCCAGGCATTATTTAAAGTATTCAGTTGTATTTATTACTGCTTGGTAGTAACTTGTTAAAGTGTAGCTATCATTCTAAGTCTTTTGGATTAAGCACTTGGGCTTCAGACCAGTTGTTCTACATTAGGAAGGTTTGTGGCATGCACTGTGGTGGCAGGACAGGTAGCTTTCATCCTTCTAAGTTGGGAACTGCTGATTGAGAGCTCAGTGTCTGTTATTCTTAAAGTGTATTAGCTCTGGTTTAAGCACTTGGGCTTCAGGCCAGTTATTTTACATTAAAAAGGGTTTTGGGGTCTGCACTTTTGTGGGGGAGAGGCTGGACTCTGCCCTTCTGAGCTGGGAATTTCTGGTTAAGGTTTATAGTGCCTGAATATTTGAACTGTATATCTTACTGAAATTGGTACACCTTGTTTGTTAGCATAGACTAGATCCAGGCCTGCTGAATCTAGCTTTGTTTGTTGCTTGTTATTTCCTGGGGCTAATTCCACCTAAAGGCTTCTCAGTGCTTCTGTGGATCCCTAGTGATATCTGCATTGCTTACTGTACTTATTTCCTTCCCCTTAAAAGAAAGTTACTGTTTGTCATTTTGCATTTAAGTTACCTGTAACACATTGCACTTGTTACCTGGCACTTGCTCACTAAAGCAATTAAAGTCCACAAAAAATTAAAAGCACTACACCCTGCCCCCATTTTGTTTTCAATTATAAAGGAATTCCCAATATTATTCTAGCATGTCCAAAGGTCAGTTGTCAATCTCCTCCGGTCCAGCTGGTGAATCTGGGAATCTTGAGGCAATGTTCCCCCCATGTACACAGACAACCCTCTCCCCCCCCAACAAATTCCAACACAGGGAGAGATGCAACCATATAGCCAAACTGGGGCTAAGCTCCCCAACTCAGTACTGGCATAACCAGTCAGGAGGAGAAGGAAACCACACTCACTACAATTCCAGTCTCACATAGACCTACCAACAGCAAACCAAACACATAATCACAAAAAACATACTGAGGCTCTAAATAAAGATCTGCCTAAGCAGCAGAGACCCCCAAAGCAGACACCCAAGAAACCCGCTACCCCAAAACAAAACACGTGCAACACATACTCACAAAGCCAGTGTCCCAACAGTCACAGCCCAATAAACAACACACCTGATACACTTGTAATAGGTGACTCTTCCCAGGCTGAACAAGGAGAAGGTCACGGTGAGCAGCCTGTCGGGGCCTAGGATCCGCCCCATAACACAAGCACTCAAGTCACTCCAAGGGAAGTACAAATCTGACCCAGTCATTGTCCATGCTGGTGTGAATGACCTGGGGGCCCCTCCCTGGACTACATGAAAAGAGACATAGAGGAGCTCTCTGAGCATGTAGGCCAGGCTGGTATGACCCTGGCCTTGAGTAGCATCTTCCCCTCACCAAGAATGATGCCACAATATGAAGACAAGATGATCAATTTCAACAATTGGCTTAAGTATTTGTGTCATGCAAAGGAGATCAATGCCTGTCAGCTTGGGATGATATGCCGACAAGCCACGATGCTTGCTAGGGATTGCACCTGTCACCCTGGGCTTGGATATTGGCAAAGGCTCTTGCTACCCCATAGTGCCTTTTTAGGCAAGGCTAAAAAGACAAACCCACCTCCATAGGTATCACAAGGGATAAGAAACTAAGAGTAATGCTACTCAACCCCAGAAGTCTAAACCTCAAGATGCCCCTCAAAACTCTCCTTAGCATGGAGAACATCGATATCTGTGCAGTAACAGAAACCTGGTTCAGGCTCCGAGAGCACCCCAGCACTACCAGGTTATACCTCATACCATGTTTTTTAAAACTTGGACCAAACCCACAAAAGGGGGGGTTCATATTCATCAAAGATACCCACACCCCGGTTGGTGGAAAACCAAGCATCAGAGACTATCCATGTGCAACTAACAGTGGGTAAAACTGCCTTCCAGTTTATAGCCTGCTACAGACCCCCCTCCCAAACCCGGGAAACCCCCACTGGCCTTCCTGAGAACACTGGAAAATATGAAGGTCTCCCAAACACCATTATTTTGGGGAACTTCAACTACCCAAACATAGATGGGAGCATTACTCTAGCTCCAACCCCCTTGCCCCCAGGTTCCTAGAATTATAAACTCAAATGCTATGGAACAACTTGTTACCACTCCCACAAGAGGGAAAACATACTGGACCTGATCATCACCAACATGGGGACTCTATGCTCCAGACCAGAAGTGTACCCCTCACTGGTAAGATCAGACCATAAACTAATCTCACTGGATATTCACATCCCCCCACCCCTGCCCAGAAAACCACAGTAAAAAACTTTTTAAAGCAAATTTCACATTTAAAACCGAGGTGGAATCCTTCAAAGCCTCCGGGCCTGTGGAAAATGGCCCAGACCGCAGAATCCTTTATAAATGCATTCTATGAATAATGCATGGATCGTGCAATCCCACATAAAACCAAGACCCAATCCTCCAAAGGCCAACCTGTCTGGTGGACCCCAATAAACAAACTAAAAATAGGGAGGAAGCTACTACATGATAGAGCAAAATCCCAAAAGGGAAGGCATCTCTGATCAGTATTAGCAAAAACTACACTCATAAAATCGCAAGGCCACCCGAGAAAAAATTGCACAGGACACTAAGGATAATCACAAGGCTTTCTTTAGTTAGGTTAGGAACCGGGGGGGAAATTCCCAGATATGCTCAGAATTAGTCCAAAATGACAAAAATACACTGGACCCACAGAGATGCCCAAAATCCTAGCTGACAGGTTCAGCAAATTTTCCCCCCCCCAAAAGGGCAAATATCTATCCCAGCAGAGTGCTGCCCCTGACATCTCAGATGCTCAGGGGGGACCCCCCTTCCAAAGCAAAAACACAGCATCAATGGGACCGGGCGGTGTCCCAGGCCCCCTACATGAACTCCAAGAAGAGCTAAACCCAAACATAAAACTACTGTTCAATCTCAGCCTTACTACAGGATATGTACCCAAAGAGTGGCAAGCAACAGTGGTCCCTCTCCAAAAAGGTGGTGCCTAAACGGATCCTGAAAACTATCGCCCCATAAGCCTGACTAGCTTGGTCGGCAAAGCGATGGAAAGGATCATCATGGACCTCATAAATAAAGATATTGGGGACCTACAGACACTGGATCCTACACAGTTTGGCTTTGTTAAGGGCAGATCCTGCCTCTTAAACCTGGTTGATTTCTTTGAAACAGTCACCAAGGCCATTGGTGAGGGGAAGGTGGTCCACACAGCCTACCGGGACCTGCAAAGCCTTGATACAATACCCCACTGGGCATTATAGATAAGCTCACCAGCTTAAATATAAACCCCTATGTCACTAGATGGGTTGCAAACTGGCTCAAGGACAGAACCCACATGGTTAGAATTGCTGGAGCCATGTCAGACTCCAAACCAGTTACAAGTGGCACCCCACAAAGCTCAGTCCTGGGACCTCTTTGTTGGTATATATTTCAGGTACAGGCCAACACGGAAGGACTGTGGCTGACCAAGTTCGCAGATGACTGCAAACTTATAATAGACTCTCCCGCCGACACAAGCATCCTCCAAAAGGGCCTCATAGAAACAGACAACTGGTGCCAGAGCCATGGCCTCAAGCTAAATGCCAAAAAGTGTATAGTCATCCCTTTGGCAAAAAAAAAGTGCCCCCCCAAAATTTCCACATAGGTGGTAATCCATTAATACAGAAGAAGAAATTTGGGACCTGGGGACCCAAGTTGATAGCAATCTCTCATTTGACAACCATCCAAAGTGGTTAGAAAAACATTTTTTATAGCACACCTAATCATGAAGTGATACACATCTAGATTAGGGAGGTCATCGTGCCTCTTTACTCATTCATCAGGCCCATAATTAGTACAATGCCCTTTTTGGGGTGTACCTTACCAACACCTGCAGCAACTGGAAAGACCCCAAAAGTACCTCACCAAGAGGATCAAAGGGCTCAAACAGATGCCATATGCTGCCCTTAAAGAAACTCCAGCTCTACTCAGTGGCATACCCCCGCTCAGAGGTGACCTGTGCCTGCGATAAGCCATGTCCAACCCGGGAAATTTAAGGACATGCTGCACCTCAAAAATAAAACCCATCGAGCCCCTGAGACTTGAACCTCAGCACTGAAATAAATAGGACATGCTGGAGGGACAGATTCATAACCCAGAGGCTCCCTTCATTGGAATAAAATCCCAGTCCAGGTTAGGCAGAGTCCTCATTGACCCCTTTTCTTAAGTGGATGGGAGACAAAGGTTTTTATATTTTTGTCACTGTTAGACAGAGGCACAGTTTTAACCCAAAACATAGCAAAAAATTTAAAATGGGTGGGGCCAAAACCCCTTTTTAAATTTAAATACCTATAAACCTATAATATTTTATATTATTATATTTATTTATATTATTATTACATAATATATTTTTAAAAAAAAAAAAAATATATTTATTTTATTATATTATATATTTTATATAATATTTTATAATTTTTTAAAAAAATATTTTTGTATATATATATGTTTTATTATAATATTTTATTTTTAAAATGTATATATATATTTTAATATATATTTATTTTTTTGTTTTATAATATTTATTTATATATATTTTTTATATTATTATATTGATATTACAATATTAATATATTATATTTTAATATAATTTTTTTTATATTAAAATATTTGTTATTTATTATTATTATTATTATTATATTTATATTATATTTTTTATATTTATATATTTGTTACATATATAGTTTTAATGCATTTATAATAATAATTTTTAAAATATATATTTTTTGTTATATATATTGTTTATTTTTATTATATTTTTATTGTTTGTTATTAATATTAATAATATTTTTTATATTTGTTATAAATTTAAATAATTAAATAAAATTATTAAAAAATAAATGTTTTAATATAAATATATTTTTTAAGTATATATATATATATATGTTATTATATATATTTATAATATTATGTTTATTTTTTTATTTTATATATTATATTATTTATTAATATTATATATTATTTTTTATATATATTATGATATATAATATATATATATAATATATTCATATTTTTTATTAAATATTATATATAAAATAATATATAAATAATTATTTTATATATAATTTATTATGTTATGTTATTAATATTATTAATTATTTATTATTTATTTAAATATTATAAAATTTTTTTTATTATTATTATTTATTTTATTTGTTTATAAATAAAATTGTTATTATATATATATTATGTATTATTATTATATTTTATGTATGTTTGTATATTATTATATTGAATTTTTGTTTTTTTAATATTTTAATTTTTTTTGTTAAAGTTTTTTTGATTATTATTTATTTATTGGATTTATTAATAATTAATTATTTTATATAAATTTCATATAATTTTAAATATTATTGTATATATTATTAATTATTATATATATATATTATATTATATTTAAAATTGCATATAATATATATATTATATTATATTATTATTATTTATTATAATATTATTATTATTTTATTATACATAATATTATATAAATTTTAATATTATAGTATATTAAAAATTATTAATAATATATATATATATATATATATATATATTAATATATATATTATATATATATATTTATTTATATATATATATATATATATATGTATTAATAAATAATTTTTTTTTTTTTATAATATTATATATATATTTTGTATATATATATTATATTATATTATATATATTAATATATATATATTATATATATGTAATTTAAAATATATGGGTTTTTTATATATATTATATATATATAATATTTTTTTTTATAATAAAATATATTAAAGGGGAAAAATTTAATAGTTTAAAAAATTAAATAAATTTTAAATTTTTAAAATTTAAAATTTTTTAAAATTTTTAAATTAAAAATGAATATAATTTGATAAAAAAAATGGTTTATTTTAAAATAAAAAAAATGGTAAAATATAAAAATTTTAAAAAAAGACTATAAATTTTTAAATAAAAAAAAAAAATTATTATTTAAAAAAAAAAATATATGTAAATTGAATAAAAAAAGAAAAAAATTTTTATATAATATTATTAAGGTAAAATATAAATAAAAAATTAATATTTTTTAATAAGAATAATTATGTTTTTATATTATAAAAATAAAATTTTGTGTTAATATTAGTAAAAAAAATATTTTTTAATTAAATAATTAATAAATTTTAAAAAAAAAATATTTGGAATAAATTTTGATTTTATTTTTAAAAAATATATATTTTATTAATAAAAAGGGGTTAAAAAAAAAAATTTTTTATTTTAATTTGGAAATATAAATATATTAATAAAAAAATATATTTAATTTTAATAATATTATTATATAAATATGGGTTTTTATAAAAAAATATTAAATTTTAAAAATAATATAAAAATAAATTTTATTTAATAATATAAAAATAATTTTTTTTTATAAAATAAATTTTTAATTTTTAATAATAAAAATATTTTTTTTTAATTAAGTTGAATTAAATAAATTAAATTATAAATATTGTTATTTTTTTAATGGTTTATTATTTTAAAAAAATTTTTTAAAAATTTTTTATTTTATATATTTTTTGGGGGTATAAAATAATATTGGTTTTATTTTATTTTTTATTTTATATTATATAATATATAATATGAATTATTAATTTGTATTTTTTAATTAAAAATTATTTTAATTTTTAAAATTTTTAAAAGTGTTTTTAATTAAAAAAAAATATTACTATTATAAAAATTTAAAAATTTTAATTATATTTTTTATTAATTATAAATTTGGGGTTATATTTTAATAATTTAATATATTTTTTTAATAAATATAGATTTTAAAAAAAATTTTTAAATGTTTTAAAAAAATTTTTTATTTAAACAAATTTTTTATTTATTTAATTATTTTTATTTACAAAAAATTTTTAAAGGGAAAATAAAAAAAATTTTTTATAATATTTTAAGTTAAAAATAATGAATTTTTAAAAAAATTAAATGGTTAAAAAAACCAAAACTTATTAACAAAACCTTATTTAAAAAAAATTTTATAAACAAAAAAAAACCAAATTGGTTCTTATCCTAAAAAAAATGAAACATAACAAAAATAAACCCCAAAATAGAATAAACCCAAACACAAACCCCTCAAATCAAACCCTTTTGGAAAAAAAATTTAAAACCCAAAACATTCCTTTAACTAACCCTCAATTTTCAAAAAACTTCATTAAATCCCCCCTTAACCTTCGGTCCCTTCTCCCCTTTCCCCAGTAAAATATTTTACCAACCCCCAACCCCTAAAATTTTCCCCTTTTTCAATACCCCAAATTCTTTATTTCAAAAAAAAAATTTTTAATATAAAACCCAAAAAGTTTTTTTTAAAATTTTTTAAAAAAATTTTTTTAAAAAAAATTCCCATTGCAAAAGTTTTAAATTTTATAAAATTGTTGTTTTTTAAAAATTTTTTACTTGGAAAAAAAAATAAAAAAAATTTATAATTTCTAATTAAAATTTGATTTATCTATTTTAAAATTAAAATTAAAAAAAATATTAAATTTTAAAATTTAAATAAAAAAAATTATTTTATTAATGGTTTTTTTAAAAAAATTTTTTAATAAAAAAATAATTTTTTTCCCAATTAAAAATTTACTTTAAATAAATTTTTTACATAAAATTTTGTTATTTTTTTAACTGGTTTTTATTACAAAAAAGGGGTAAATTAAAAATTTTTTGATAATTTTTAAACATATATATTTATTTTTTTTTATTTAATTTAAAAATAAAAAATAAATTTAATATTGTAATAAAAATATATACAAATTAAATTTTAATTAACAAAATTTAAAAATAAATTTTTAAAAAAAAATTATATATTTTCAAAAAATTTAAAAATTTTAAAATTAAAAACAATACAATTTTTAACTCAATTATACCCAATCTTTTTTAAAATAAAAACATTTGTCATTTAACAAATTTTTAAATAAAAATTTTTCAAATAAAAAATTTTTTTCCCCTTTAAAATTTATTTATTTCTTTCTTTTTAAATAATAATTATTTTTCTTATTTTAATAACAATACAATTTTAATAATTTTTAAAAAATTTTTTTTAAAAATATAACAAAAAATAAAAATTTAATAAATAAATTTTATAAAAAAAAATAATAATTTATTTAATAAATTAAAATTTATTAAATAAAATAATAATTAAATTAATATTTATTTTAAATATAAAAATATAATAATAAATTATATAATATGTTTTTAAAAAATTTAATTTAAAATTTTGTTTAATTATAATATTATTAAAATTATTTTTTAAAATATATTTTTTGTTTAAATATAATTATTATTTTATTTTTGTTATTTTGTTTTTTTTTTTATTATTTTATAAATAATGTATTTTTAAAAATTTTTAAAATTTTTTTTAATTTATTTTTTTAAACAAAATAATTATATAAAAAAATTAATAAAATAAAAAATATATAAAAATATATATATATATATATATATATAAAATATATATATTTTATATATATATATATATATATATATATATATATATATAAAAAAAATATATATATATATATATATATTTTTTATATATATATATATATATATATATATATATAAAATTTTTTGTTAAAAAAAAAGGGTTTTGAATAATAAAATTTATTTAGTGTTGTGTATTATAAATAAAATAAAAAATTTAAAGGGTTTTAAAATTTTTTTTTTGGTATTAAAAATAATTATTATGTAAAAATAGGGGGTTTTTTTGTTTAAAAAAATTTTTATAAAAAAAGTTAATTTTTAAATTTCCACTTAAAAAGAGGGGGGTTTCTTTTTTTTTTTTTTTTTTTTTTTTTTTGTGAGAAAAAAAAAAAAAATTTTTTTTTTTTTTTTTTTTTTTTTTTTTTTTTCCTCCCCTTTTTTTTAAAAAAAAAAATTTTTTTATTTTTTTTAAAAAAATTTTTTTTTTTAAAAAAAATTTTTTTAAAATGTTTTGGGAAAATTTTTTTTATTTTTGGGGGGGTTTTTTTTTTTAAGGAAAAAAAGGAAATTTTTTTTTTTTTTTTTTTTTGCCCCCAAAAAAAAACTTTTTTTTTTAATTCCCAAAAAATAAAAAAAAAAAAATTTTTTTTTTTTTTTTTTTTTTTTTTTTTTTTAAAAAAAAAAAAAAAAAAAAAAAATTTTTTTTTTTTTTGCTGCAAAAATCTCAAAAAAAAAATGCTTTTGGACCTGAAAAAAAAAAAAAAAAACCCCTTTTTAAAAAAAAAATTTTTTTTCCCCCCCAAAAAAAAAAAAAAAAATTTAAAACACTTGTTTGACTGGTTTTTTTATTTGTTTTTAAAGTTAATTTTTTTAGTGTGGCTGAAGGTGTTCTTCACCCGTTTTCTAATTTTTTTTAAAAAAAAAAATTTTTTCCCCCAATTAAAAAAAAACAAAAAGGGGTTGCAGTAGGGTGCAGAAATTTTTTTTGGGAGGGTTGAAAAAGGGGAGTTTTTTGGTTTTTAATGGGCAAGGGGGTTTGCAGTGTTGAAAAGTGTAGGATGTGCCTGAGTGTATAAAAGGGCAGACTACACAATGTTTGCAAGGGCCCATACCTGTGGGGTTTTGTGGGTTAGCAGGCTCATGGGGGTCTGTGCCATTGTTGAGTATGGGGGTTTCTTTCATTTCAAAGGTTTGTTTGAGCATTCGGGTCTTCTTGTATGAGAACACAGGCTCATTACCCACTATCTGGTGGGTGTTGTGGTCCGCTCTTATTATATTCCAGTTTTTGCCAATGATATCCCTAATGGGTTGCATATCTCGGCTGATGGGGATGGGGAAACTACAGTTTCTGTTCTTGGGTTCAGTAGTTCTGATGGTCACCCTGGGGGTGAAGCCTTGAGTAAGGATGGGTGGGTGTCTGTCTGATCTGTGGGAGGCCACTTCTTGAAAGACATCCTCCACTAGCTGTTTGGGGTAATGTCGGCAGATGAACATTTTTGAGAGAAATTGGCTTTCCTTGAGGAAGGTATCATCATCTGAGATGATCCTGGAGAGGCAGATATACTGCCCTTTGAGCACATTCTTCTTCGTAAAAAAGGGGTGCTGACTTTTGAAATCGAGGAAGTTGTTCCTGTAAGTGCTCTTCCGGTACACATTGGAGGTAAGGCTGCCCGTGCTGGGGTCAATGGTTAACTGAGTATCAAGGAAGGAGATGTGGGTCCCTCGTCCTGAGACTACAAAGTCTAGGTATGGGATGCTGTTTGTGAGTGCCGTAAGGAAGGTGTCCAGCTCGGTGTTGTCACCCTCCCACACAAAAAAAATATTGCCAATAAAACGACGATATAAGTGGGCTTTGTGGAAGCCTTGTATATGGGTCAAAGTCTCCTTCTCCCATGTACTGAGGACTAGGTTGGCAAAAGAGGGGGCCATTTTGGACCCCATCGCCACCCCCTTGGTCTGTAGGTAGATGGATCCATTGAAGCAGAAAAAAGTTGTTTTTCAGAACCACTGTGGTTAAAGCTGTAAGTATTTCAGTTTTAAAAACATTGAATTTATTTGTTGAGAAACAGTTTTAATGCTTCCAAACCTTCCCTGTGAGGGATGTTGTAGTACAATGCTACTACATCTAGTGTTACTAACAACACTTTGAGAAATCAATATTACTCTCATGCAAAATGTTTAAAACATCCCAGGAGTCCTTGATGTAAAAATCCGTCGCCTGAACTAGCGGGTTGAAAATGAAGACCAGGTATTCCGATATTGTCTCTGTCTTGGTTTTATGGTTAGAGACGATGAGCCTGAATGGGGGGGGGGGGTCGGTGGGGTCCTTGTGTACTTTGGGGATGCCGAATGCTCTTCCTAGGTTGGGGTTATGCACAGACAGAAAAACAAATTCCTCTAGGGTCATATGCTGCTTGCATTCCAGGGTTTTGAGCAGCTTATCAATGGTATTGAAGCTTTTATTCACTTCGTTCAAGGTCACAACCTTGTAAAAGTCCTGGTTAAGCAGCAAATTGTTAAGTTTTTTTACATAGGTTTCCTGCTCCATAAGTACAATGCCCGTTCACTTATCTGCTTTCATGATACGCAGATCATGATCCTGGCTTAAGTCCCGCATGGCGTCTAGTTCCGCTGGTGAGAGGTTTTAACATTTGTTGGAGTGAGGCTCGTTAAGAAGCCCTCTGAGATCTTGCTCACGCACTTTTTGGAAGGCTGAAAGCCTGTTGTTGAGGGCTGGGGTGAATACACTCTT